>NW_004955473.1:9292864-9364856 GCF_000276665.1 Chinchilla lanigera | reverse complement strand
TTTTTGGTTTTTCTCCGGTACTGGGAACCGAACTCACGACCTTGCGCTTGCCAGGCAGGCGCTTTGCCGCTGAGCTAAATCCCCAGCCCCTACTACTCTTTTAGACTGTCAGGTTTCAAATTCAAAGGGATGGCTCAGTCTTGAGACTAATTTAAACGAGGTCAGTGGAATTTTAGCTTGTGAACAGGCTACAAAATTAAAAACTTTTTGTTAGCTGTTAGAGATCCTTTCTTATTCGAGATAGTTAATTACTCCAAGTAAAATGGATCAATTCTGATACGGTGGAAAAGTAACAAAACAATCCTGAATTTATAAATCGAGCCAAGGGAATGATAGATTGAATGATTTTTCTAACATGTATTTCTGAGGCTTTATATTCATTGCATAGTCCCAGTGCTCATTAGGATCTGTCAGCATGTGTTGAAAAAAAAAAAAAAGAGATGGTTCCTGTCATCTATAACAGACTTTTTCTCACTTCATATCATTCTTACAAATGCACATTTTCCTATATTTAAATAGAACTCTGATTTCATTTCTATTTAAATGTGTTTGTGCATTATCCACCTGCTGTCTTGCTCTTTTAAGACATTCACCTCCTGTCTCACAGGCTCCTTAGGAATATTCTGGGATGTAGTATTTAAACTTACTTATTTTACTCTCCCTTCACTTTACTACCTTTAATTCTCACGACTCACACCTTTAGTCTGGGAAGAGGAAAATAATGTAGCCCACACTTCTTAAATCTGACTCATTTGTACATCATTCCCCCACATAACACATATTTACTCTGACACAGCTTATACTTATTCCAAACAAAATATGTTTCTGTCCTCTCCTTGTTTTTTTTTATGCCTGGCAGAGGACAGATTTTCCTGAAAGAACAACTGCTTGTTAATTCACCAGTGCTTATTGCTGACCCAATGAAAGGAGGTATTTAATGACCTGTTTGCCCAGTTGGTGAGTGAGGAATTCTTACATTGGAGTGTGACTGTGGGCAAACACTCTATACCCAAAACTGCAAAGATGAGATCAACATCATTATTAGTCATATTTGCTCACTAGCTGTGGGAGGAAGACGTGTCTACAACACAGAGCCACGCAGACCTGTGTTTAAGAACAGATTGAAGACGTATGGGCTGTAGGAGGCAAGCTTTGTAGTAATCAGAAGGCTTGGTAACTTCCTGGGGAGTGTACTTGGTTTGTTTGAATCATTCTCCAAACTTACAAGAACTAAAACATATTACTCAGAGTTACCAGAAACTGTGTGGGGTGTCCTTGATAAGGACAATTATCTGGCTAAGAGACCTTACTCGAGAGAAGAGAGATGGCGGGAGAATTCACCATAAGAACATATGAGGCCCTCCCAGCTTTTTCAGGTGTAAGAGCAACATATAATATTGAATCAAAGCTTGGTGTCTTGATGTCTTGGCATCAGTTTAAACCTTGGGGATTTCTAGGGTCCAGGAAAAGTGTTTCCACAGAAAGCAAAGTGCAACTTTGATGAAGAGAGAGTCAAATGGTGAGGTGGCAGTAAAGGTGATGAACATCAATGGTGAAACACTTAATGGCCAATAAAGACAATTAAATGAACTGTGTAGCATTGGCATAGGACAGACATGTCCCCACATGTCATGAATTTAGGTTAACCAGTGCCTTTGGCAGTAGCGGCATTCAGAAGTGGGTATAGTATTTGCAACTCTTTTAGGTTAAATAGAAGTTTTTTGTGGAATTTTGTATTCTATAGCTAAACTAGTTCCCTGTACCTCTATAGGAGAGGTAGAAACTCCATTATCTTTTCAAGAGCCAAGCACTGTGTATTATACAAAGTGAAGTGAGTGCCTTGCTTGCTATCAGCAGTGTGTGGACCGCTGAAGAGTGTTTTACTAAGGCGTTGTATTATGGCCTCAGTTTATGTAAAAACATCCGCTAGCTTGATTTATACTGTGGATTTCCATGAGTAAAGATATTCCAAGATTTCACATTTTAAAAGTTACGCATTTTAACTGGCTCAAGACTTTGCAAAAGGGTACAAGTGGGGCATTTGCTTACTAGGCCTCCATTGTTAAGGTGAATGGAAGAAATATAATTAAAGGTGTTGGTTTTGGATCTAGTCCTTCATGAGGGATATACTAGATAAGAAATGCAAAGTAGTAAATTTACCTTGAGCTATCCCTTATATGATGGCAGTGATATCAATAAAGGACATGAGGGGCTGGGGATTTAGCTCAGCGGCTAAAAGCGCCTGCCTGGCAAGCGCAAGGTCGTGAGTTCGGTTCCCGGTACCGGAGAAAAACCAACAAAACCAACAAAGAAAGGACATGAACTTCCCTTGTTGTTTTCTCAGTTGGTGCCCAAGAACTCTCCAGGTACTCAAGGGGAGGGAGAGGAATGACCTCTGTCAGTACTGTGGCATCTTGTAAAGCACTGAGAACAGGGGAGACTCTGACCCTTTTCAGGTAGAATATGCCAGAGGGCTTAGATTTGCTTTCCTCCTGTAGAAAGGAAGGCTTGGTAATCCTGTAAAGATTTTAGGGTATTGCTTTTGTAATGGGAGATATAGTGGGCAGCTGAATATGAAGGGTCATATTTCCAATGTATCTGAGATCCTTTACTTCCAAGATAAATCAACAGGTGGCCAGCAATCTCCACCTTTATTATTCAGGATTCTTCAGAGTGCCAAAGCGAGTATATATGTGTACACACACACACACACACACACACACACACACACACGGTCCTATTATATATTTAGACATAAATTTATTGTAAGACCGGCTCAGGCAATTACAGACTCTAAAAAATCTAATTGTTAGGAAGAAAGTGGTAAGTGGGCCTAGAGACATGTGGGATGTAGGTTTGAGCTAATTAAAAAGCAAAGAAAACAAGCTTTTCTTCTTAGCTTTTTTAGTCATTAGCTATAAATAAAATTCCCACAACCTTGTTGTTTCAAAGTTTAGCACAAGAGAAGATAACACCCTCTGAGTGTGCTGATAAATCCTGTCCAAATGCAGTCCATGGGTGAGGGTGGAGAAAGACTCAAGGTCTCATGGCAAACTAAACAAAAAAATCCATCTAAGTAGTAAATAGGAACTTACTTCCTCTGAAATAGATAAAGCTACCCCATTTTCACTGTGAAGAAACAATGACTTCCAAGGAAGGAAAGGATATTCTTTCAAAGATGCAGTTAATTATATAAAAGTAACCTGGGACCTCATTCAGGGCAACTGGCATTTTGGCACTTGCCCACGTTACTGATTAAGAAGTATTCTCACATTCTCTCCTTGAAAGTTTGTCATTTTGCAATAAACTTTACCTATGTATGATGGCCTATATATCTTATCTGAACTATTTCATCAAAGATACAAAGAATTGAGGTGGTTACCAGTTACTTTTGGTGTTATGGACCTAGTAGTGTTAACCTTCTGCTTCCTAGTAGGACGAAATGATCTGCCATCTGCAAGTTGGTGGTCCAGGAAACACAGTGATATAATTTGAAGTTCTGAGAGCCAGAAAACCAATGGCTTAGATACTAATCTGGGCCTACAAGCCTGAAGATCTGGGGTTAACTGAGGGAAGAAAGTAAATTTATAGATTATACATTCAGGAAAAGAGTACATTAAATATTCCTTTATCGTTTTGCTCAGTTTAGGCCCTCAGTGTGTTGGAAGATGCCTCCTTACTTTTGAGAGGACAATCTGATTTAAACAATGCACTGATTCAAGTGTTAAGTCTCTTTCAGGAACAATCTCACAGACACTAAGAACTCATTTATTTTTTATTTTAAAAATAAAAGGAAGAAAACATTAACAGACAGACAACCTTTTACAAAATAGCAAAAGAACAGTACAGACAACACAGAGTTACAAACAAAGTGGTAGGAAATTAACAATGCTTGTTGTATTACATATGGATATCTTCAAAGTGGTTTCTCATGAAAACAGATGCAATATTGATCAATCAAGGACTCACTGACATGCAATATTGATCAATCAAGGACTCACTGACAGTTTCTTTCAGCAAAGAAATAGAAAACAGTAGAACAACTACGTTAACTATCCTGTATATACATGCATACAAAATTTCTCTTTCTTTCCCTTCCCTTTTCCCCCATCCCGGTTGCCCTTTAGCCTTGAGTGTTTTCCTATCATTTCACAATGTCTACCATGCCTCCTAGTTTAAATTAACTTTTTCAGGTTTTACACTAGTGAAACAATGCGGAGCTTGCACATGCAGGTCTGATTTATTTCACTTATGAGTATGGTCTCTAGTTGTGACCATTTACCTATAAAGGCCTAGAGTTTATCTGTCTTTATGGCTGAGTAATATTACATTATATAAAAGTACTACAATTTTAAGAACTCATGTTTGACTTGTTATCTGTGGCCCAGTGAAGTTGATCCATAAAATTAACCATCACATATTTGTAATGGTATGGCCACAGAGGGCCATTTCTTGAATCAGAAATCTATAAGAAACTAATATTTTTTATCATCTAAATTCACTCCCCAATTCATATTTTATACTTTCCCTGCCAATGTGCCACTATTAAGTAATGGAGCCTTTAGGAAATGAAGGAATGAGGAAAGAAACTTTAGAAATGGGGATAATGACCTTGTGAAAGAGGAGTGAGTGAGCTGTTCCTACCCTATTGCCCCTCTATCATATGAGCAAAAGTACTAAGATAAAGTTACCATATATGCACTAGAGAGAGCTTTTACCAGCCAGAGAATCTTCCAGTTGTTTTTTAGATCTTGGATTGCCCTGCCTCTACAACAGTGGGATATAAATTTCTTTTTTTTTGAAAAAAAATCTTTGAGCAAGTTTTGCTTATCATGGTTGGTCTAGAGACTATAGGAGCCATGGCAGGAGGTTTCTAAAACCTTTGTAAATGAAAGACTCTCAGAAGGATTAATGGGAATGCCTGCTGAATGACAAATAGAACAGATTCTAAGGTTTTTATTGAATGGGGTGTCATTTACCTTGGACTGACTTCAAGTAACAGGATAAATGAGATTAAATATAAAATTTAAATACCAGTATTTCACCCAAGAAATTAATACTTTGCCCAAGCATTTATTTCTCTGGAAGCCCCTAAAGATTTTACAAATCTTAGGCTTTTTGTTTTGTTTTGTTTTGTTTATTTTTCCAGTACTGGGAATTGAACTCATGACCTCATGGTTGCCAGGCATGAGCTGTGCTGCTGAGCTAAATCCCAGCCCCTAGGCTTGTTTTAATATTGAGGATTCAGATAGGATATCTTGAGTGTCTGGCATGGAGTATCCTTTACATTCACAAATAATTTTTAGATATTTAACCAATGATGCATGACTCTTGTACAGTGTGTATGACAATGGCTCATCTTCATGTGATATTTTTTTGTATTTATCAGTTCCAAATAATGTGCCAAATGGATTTTCTTCTCAAAAGATGTCACTTATGTATTGCACTACATGTGTCACAGAGGAAAGGTTGATGTAGGTAAGATATCACATATTGTATGATGCAAGGTTCCTGAGGTAACCCATGGCACCCAAGTATTAATTCCCTTTAGACAAGGTGAACTGTGACTGAACAACTGTTGAAGTAAGCACTGAACAGAACATGATGACCAACTACAACAGCAAAATATATACTAGTTGCTGATTGGCTGGATTAGCAACCTTGATAATAACAATTATTAGGTATGGAGACCTTAACTACATGAGATTACATCTTTAAGATCTAGTAATCTCCTTTGAGGTGCTACTTAGTACAAGTTTAAGAACAAGCAACTGGGCTGCTAAGAGAAGAAACATGTAGAGGAATGCTATGTTTGAAAAAATGACATCCCATGAGCAGCTGAGAAGAATATGTATTCTGATGTTGTGGTGTAGAACATTCTGTAGACATCTACTAATTCCATTTGTTCACAGGTTTGGTTCAATTCTGCTATTTTTTGTTGATTTTCTTTTTGTCTAGTTGATCTATCTTTTTGTAACATGCGGGTATTGAGATAGCCCATTGCTATTATTTTAGTGCTTGTTTGATTTATTTTCATGTTCTTCATTACTTGTTTTATATAGTTGCGTGCACTTGTATCTGGTACATATATATTCATGATTGCTATGTCTTCATAGTGAATTTTTCCCTTATCAAGTATATAGTGACCTTCTCTGTCTCTTTTGATCAGTCTTAGTTTGAAGTTCACTTTGTCTGCGAATAGATTAGCCATCCCTGCTTTTATCTGGGGTCCTGTCATGTTAAATACTGTTTTCCATCCTTTAACTTTTAATCTATGAATTTATTGTTGATTACATATGTTTCTTTTATCAGCATACTGTTGGATCTTGTTTCTTGATCCATTTTGCGAGTCTGTTTCTTTTTACTGGTGACACGAGATGATTTACATTGATGGTTAGAACTGATATGTACTGATTTAACCTTGTCATTTATTTTCCTGTTGCTGTTTCTTTATCTTTCCCCTCTGTTTTTCTGTCTTTTTGAAACAGGGTCTCGCCATGCAGTTCAGGCTGACTTTGAGCTCACTTTCTAGCCCAGGCTTGCCTTCAACTCACAATGATCCTCCTGCCTCAGCCTCTGGAGTGCTGGGATTACAGGCATGCGCCGGCATGCCCGGCCTCTGCTCTGTTTAATTGGCTGGCTTGTCTGGTGGATTATTTCTATTGGCATTTGTGGATTATTCTCTTCTTTATTTCTAAAATATCCTTCAAACAATAGTGTGTTACTCAGCCATAAAGAGGATAAACTTGAGACATTTATAGCTAAATCAATAGGCCTTCCTTGAGACCATAATCTGAAGTGAAATAAATTGGATAAACATGCACACATATCACATGTGTCTCTGGTGTGAAAAACTGAAAGTGTAAATATGTAATAGACATTGTGAAATAGGGAGAATTTATTCAAAGGTAAAGGGGTTCTAGGGAAGGGAGAGAGGGAAAGAAAGGGAAATGAAAAAATGAGAAAAGAAAGATAAATGGAAGCAAAGGTTTGTAAATAAGGAGGGAAAAAGGGGTTGAAGAGAGGAGAGGGGAATGGGAAAAAAGAGAAATCAAGATATATCATGTACAGGTACAAATTCCCTATGATGAATGTGATCATTATGTATATTTAAATGGTACCAATGAACTTAATAATAATAAAAAAGAAAAAAAATTGAACTCCCAGGAATATTTGTGGATTTCTGTTTTACTTGTTTGTTTACTTGCCTGTACCTTGGTTTCTTTCTTTCCTATCTGACCCACTCCAACCTCACTGGATATATTTCAGGAGGTGTTCCATGTATTCTGCTCTTACTTATAAATTTCTTCCTCCTGAGAGCCTCACATTAATATTTTCAGGGTTAGTAGAGGTAGCCCAAAGGAATAGGACTGCATAGGGTTTAAGGACACCCAATTTAACTCGTTTGAATTAATTCCTTTATAGGGTTGTGATAGACATTGTCCCTTATAACTCTGAAATCAGGAATTTTGCTACTGTGAGTCCATAGGTTGCAGCAGCAGAGGTAGTTTTAATTTTATGTGGTTCTGGGGATCAAACTCAGAGTTATTCTACCTATGAGCCACATCCCTATCTCTATTTATTTACTCAGAGACAGTATTGCAACAAATTTCCCAGGTAGCTCTTGCACTTGCAGTTCTCCTGCTTCAACATCTCAGTGTGCTGGGGTTATTATAAATATGATGCACTACCATGGGATTACAGTGGTGGAAGTATTTAAGGATACTGCTGAACCTTACTGCTGTGAAAAGTGTCGACTTCAGTGTACTACTTAAAGGCTACTTTATTTCCTTTTTATTCTGTACACATTTCCTTTAAAGTTTTTGGACTTGTAGGTATATTAAGTCAGGTTTCTGTTTCTTTTTCCACCTAATCACCCATAGTAGAATCCTTCTGGTTGGCTTGAGGGAAATGTTTGAGCACAGTGGTTTAACTCATAGGCAGCCTCCTCTTGTATTTCCTCTGCCTCCTTTTTTTCCTTCTTTTTGGAGTTCTCCATGAAGCTTGCTTGAGTCATTCATGCCCTTCAAGTTCAGGATCTGTATTCTTTTTTTTTGGTACCAGGCATTGAACTCACAACCTTGCACTTGCCAGGCAGGCGCTTACACCACTGAGCTATATCCCCAGCAGGATCTATATTCAATAAAATTTATATGATACATGGCCCAAGTGGTAGATGCCAAGCTTCATGACCACAGGATTAACTCCTTGATATGGTGGTAAACATCAAAGCTATGCAAGTTTTGTATCAGAAAAGTAATTAAGTTAACTCCTTTAGCGCTTATGGAGTAATTGATGCTAAATACTTATCTTTTCTCATCAGCATTTGGGTTATGGACTACCATAAACATACCTCCTGATATGCAAGTGGTCAGCAGAGCCCACAGAATAGCAGCAAAGGAAATAGAAGCCCAAGAGACAGGTAAGGCTACCACCTTGTTTGATCAGTGGTAGCTCTTTTTAGGCAACTGGGGTTAATTTTCCCCTGGTATGGTAGGAGCCTAATTTTCTAAAACTTTCACAAGGGGTCTTTGTCAAGGCTATTCTAAGGGTACACAATAACAAATCATATATATATATATATATATATACACATATATATTAATGTTGACTATATATATATATTATATATATATATACAGGGAGATCTTGCTTCTCCCATTAATAGGCAGGACTCAAGTGTCAAATTTTGGCTGAGCGCTATAATACATCATGCTTGATTTTAGTCAGCTAACTGTAATTTTCCTTTGGGGAAAGAACATTTTCAGTTAGAAAGAGTCAAGAACATCCAAAAAAGAATAGAAAGTGCTCATGAGGCCAAAATAAAAGTCCATCAACAATTCGCAATCTCATTGTAGACGACCTTCACAATTTCATGAAGCCAGTTTGTGAGTCAAAAACAGGTGATGCCGAACGAGTGTTCTTTACCAATTTTGTTCATGATGATAACTGTTTCAATTTTCTTCTATTCATTTCTGTGATGAAAGAGGGGTTCCTGGCCTAGGGTTTGAGAGATTGCCAAACTCACAATAGCTGATGCCGGGCAGCAGTTTATTAGTGATTCACTCACAGCCCCAGGGAAGAGGACCTAGCATGCTGTGCATGGCTACAGTGGGAGTTTCTCTTGGGAATAGAGTACACAATGAGAGGCTACAGGAGGCAGGATTTATAATGCCAACGGTGTGAGGTGACTCCCAGTCCCTGGAAGAAAATATAATTGACTCACTTGAATAACACCATGGGCTGGCTGTGAAATGAAAGTGATTACTCAGAGATAAGCAGAAACAGCTGTGTTGTCCATTTGACAAGGCACATTATTTGACTTGAAGGCCTTGTTTGTGGTAGCAGTCTGAGGAAGAGAACTTGCAATCAGGCTGTCTGAGGTTCTTTGCATTTCACCAGATCTACAGGCCACACATCACATTGGGCCTTTATTTTGGGTCCTGTGCCACAGGGAATAATCATGCTAAGTGAGCAATAAATTGAGGAAAGCAGAAAGCAGTCTGTTGATGTGAAGTTGACTTGGTGGGCAGTTGATGGCCTGAGCTTAACAGGACTGTATTAATTGAATTTTATTTTTCTCATGCAGGCATGAATTGGGACTGGCCATGGAGTTGAATACAACTACTTTTTAAATTTCAGCTGTGAGATGTTAGATTAAATGGGCTTGGAACTATAACATTCAGGCCCAAAATTGAAATTGAGAACTTAGCACTTAGTCTAATGGAAATATTAAATCAAATGAATTGATCTTTGAAGAAATCAAGTTTTGGTGTCTATTTATTTGGTTATCTCTCCTTTGCAACTTGCTCTTCGCGGCACCATGTCCACTTCTATAAACAAAAGCTCACAGCTGTTTTGATTAGCTCTGCTTTCCTCTCATTATCTCATTAAATGTTTCAGTTCCTTCTCTTTTCTTCTCTAGACAATCTTCTGGGCCTCTGGAGGTGACAACTCATTAAATTTCAGAACCAGCTTTGGCTGATGTACTAACTGGAGAAGAAAGTAAGTCTGCCATCTCTTCTCAGAGGGAGGATATGTATTTAAATGGTATTCTGCTGAACATTTTTCTTAACTTTGCTAATCAGATGAAGAAAGAAAGCTACTCAGTGGTTAAATGTCCAGGCTATATTTTGAAGCTATTGGATTCTGATCTGATTATATTATAGCTCTTATGACATTAGACAAGCTACTTATCCTTTCTGCATTTCAATTACCATATATGCAAAACAAGAGAAATAATTATTACCACTTGTCTAACATTGAATATGCATATATCTTATATAATTCTTTTATTCTCACAATAGTTCTGTGAGGTAATTACCTGTGCTACTTGTCTTTTCACATATTGACAAAGCTATTATTAATATATCTATTTTCGATGTCCCATAATTAGAATTATATAACTGACATTTACTAAGTACCTATTATGTGCTGACAATTAGTTTAAGGATTTTAATAAACATCTTTTTATTTGAACTTTATAACTGCTGAATACATTTTCTGAATGATACAGCAAGTGATCCTCCTAGATTCAGTTTCTGTGTTATCAGGAAAGGAAAAATAATACTACTCACTTTTATAAAGTTGAGATAGAAGTTTCACAAACTCCTAAGGTTGCTGAGAAAATAAAATGAAGCAATATGGACAAAGACTATCTTGTTCACATAGTATATACTCAATAAATGGTACCTATAGTTTTAATTCTGTGGTTTGCTGACCCTGGATATCTTAGTCAATTTAGTTTGCTGTAACAAAACCACATAAGCTGAGTGGTGCCCTATAAGCAACAAACATTTATTTTTCACAGTACAAGAGGGTGGAAAGTACAAGACAAAGGCCCATTTGGCCATGCCATTTCTGCCTTGGAGCCAGTCAACCTTGCACTCAATCAACGGAAACTGTGAGCCAAAATAAATCTCCCCTCCTTGGGTTGTGGCTGTTTCATATTGGCTGCAGTGATGGGAAAACCAATACAGATAATTGGTACAGAGAGTGGTGCTATTGCTGTGACTTACCTGTCCATGTGGTTCAGAAGCCTTGGGAACTTAATTGCTAGGAAAGTTTGGAGAAGGGACCATATAAACTATAAATTGCTGTCAGCAGAACTTGATTGGGTGATTCTGATCTGTGTTAAGAAGATCAAAATGCAGAGGAAAGTGGTCAGTAAAGGCCAGGTTTAGGAGGGCTCAGCTGAGAATTAGGATCCCGTTGGTAGTGGGACTAGATGCCATGTATGTTTCACTCTGGCAGAAATGTTTGTCTACATTTTGGCCATGATATGAAACATTGCCTATGGCTGAGTTGAAGAGGAGTGGACCAATTCTTTAGGTCGAGTAAATTTCAAGGTAGCCCAAGGACATGTTAGACTTTTGCATGGGTACTTCAGGCTGCTTTTAGCCAGATCTACAGTGAGATTCAGGGGTAAAAGCCAGAGCCAAAAGTTGAAAAAATGGCCAAGTTTGCCAGAAACAGAGCACCAGCAAAGTTGGAGCAATGAAGGGTCGAGTATTCTGTATTAAGACAATAGGAAGAGGCCTTGAAGGCATCTTAAAAATAAGCAAGAACCCATCTATGAGAGGTTCAAGGGTGCAAAAGTGTAATTGCTTTATTTGAAATGAGGAATCAAGGGTGTTAGGCTTACTTAAACCTGCAGAAGCAAATGTTTCCCCAAGTGTACCATCCAGACACTCAGAGGATGTTGCAGCCATATTCTGAGAGGACCTGGATGCTGCTTGTCTGGTTGCTGAACTTGGTGTCATCCATGTGATGCTACTTTGAATGGCTTGCAGAATACAAGTGCTGCAGGCCCATGGAGGCTTTCAACCAGATTTCAATGGCTAGGCAAAATGCCCATAATTGTACAATGGCTACAGTTATGAGAGTGAAGCCAAAGGAGCAGTGCAAACCCCAGAAAGTTAGGAGATGGCCAGAGTGTGGAAATTCGAACATCTTCTGAGAAAAGCTACAGGCAGCATGTAAAGCCAGTGCAAGACAGAAGCCATGTGGACTGCAATTGCCAAGACCATAAGGGTAGAACTGCCAAAGTCCTCTGGAGCTCACATCTCACTTTAACCTGCCCCAGTTGCTGCGCATAGAGCTACAGTAGTTAGTGATTGGCCTACTGGTTTTGGTCTTATGTTTAACCTATTCTTATTTATTCCTCTATTGCTCTGTTTCTCTCTTTTGTTATTTTTTAACTTATTTTAAAAATAAAAGAAGGAAAACATATTAACAAACAGACCTCCATTTACAAAATAGCATAATCTTTCTCTCTTTTGGAATGAATACTTTACCCTGTGCCATTGTATGTTGGAAGTGTTTAACTACTTTTATTTTCACAGGACCTCACAGCACGGAGTTAGTCTCAAGTTTCAGAGGCAGTATAGGACTTGGACTTTTCAATAATGCTGGAACTGTTGACTGGCAACTCTTAGAGACAACTTTTTGAGACAAGGTCTTGCTATGAAGTTCAGGCTGTTTTGGAATTCACTGTGTAGCCCAAGCTGGCCTTGAACTCATGGTGATCATCGAGGCATTATCTAGAGCAGTGTGTTCTTGTCCCCAGATCCTTTCTTCTGTCTGCTTTCTGGTTGCCATGCAGTGACAGCTTACTTCCACAATGCCATTCTGTCATAATTTTTCAGACTCAGAATCTATCATCCATGGACTGAATCCTCTGAAACTGTTAGCCAATATTAATCTCTCCTCCTTTAAGGTGTGGGTGTCAAGTATTTTTTCCAAGAATAGGAAAACTGACTAAGATGTTTAACACAATGAGATGCTGACCTCTTCCACTCAGTCATTCAGATTATGTGTTATTATCACCTTTCTTTACAGAGGATACAATTTAAACACAGCTAGATTGTACTTACCCACTGCCGTAAACTTTTAAGTGGCTACTAATTTAATAAGAGTCAAAAGCCCAAGGAAGTACTGCCCTTCCTTCTCGTCCAGTCAGTATTTGATTGCATTCTACATTCTGTTATAGGTGTTCCAATAGGAACTCTCATAAATAAAGAAAGCCTTTATTTTCTTCTACAAAAGATAGGTAAGTAATTTTCTTCTCAATGTTTTAAGAGTACTGCCAAAATTCATTTTAAGCTACAATTTATAAATCACACAAAGTAATAACAGGTTTCTCTTGTCAATCTGTGTTATAAAATGTAATTTACTATGCATTAAATAGTGTCTCTAGTGGAATATTACACCTATAGAATAATTTTAGAAAAAATGGTTTTATACTCAAATGTAATTGAAAATTTCTTCATTATTTATCTCTTTTTCAGCTTAATAATAGCTAGTAAAGTTTTGTTTTACAAGAGTAAAGATCATTTTAAATAGAGAGAAAAATCAAAGGATGGAGGAAGGGGAAGGGAGGGGAGGGGAACAGAGAGGGATGAAAGAAGAATTGAAATCTGTGATGTACATGCACCAATTCCTCATGAGGAATATAGTCATTCTGTGCTGCAAACATGTACTAATGAAAAATGAAAACTGAAAAAAATTAAAAGTCTGTGTCAAGTAGTATCAACTGTATATAATTTCACATATGTTTTTGCATGAAAACATTTTTTTCACACAGTATCTTATAGTGTCCCAAATAATGAATATTGTAAACCTATTTTGGGAATTAGTGAACTAATCTTATAGCGATGCTTAGGTATTTCTTGGGAGAAGAAGATTAATGCAGACAGTTTTAACTATAGGTTGGCATTCTCACAGAAAATTTGTTCTTGGTAATATATTGAGTACATACTACATATTTGTTGTACATAGCTTATTTATGTAGGATACCATCTCTACAGGTACAAATTTGCACTAATCTGAATAAGCATAATTATTAGGTACATTCCTTACTAGTCAGGGAACATAACATATATAATTCTAATCTTTTTAAATTTATTGAGACCTATTTTATTCTCTCACAAATGATCTGTTCTGGAGAATGTGCCTGGTGCACTTGAGAAGATTATATGTTGTTGCAGTTTGGTGAAGAAGTTGATAGATTTCTGTTAAGTTTGATTGGTGCTAATGTTGTTTAAATATTCCATTTCTTTGTTGATCTTTTTCTAGTTGTTCTAATCAGTATTCAAAGGAGAACATCGAAATCTCTAACTAGTATTATCTATTTCTTCTTTCTATTATGTCAAGTTTTGCTTCATACATTCGGTACTCTGTTTCTGTATGCATGTATGACTTCCTAAATATTAACACTTTCTTCATTATTAGAAATTCTACTTCACCTCTATTACCATCTTTTATGGCTTGTATCTAGATGTATCCCGAAAGCCTCAGGCAGTCATAGATGGAGATTTCTGCAGGTGGCTGGATCTAGGGTGTGTGTTGATGGGATCAAGGATGTGATGCTGGGGTTGGTTCATGGTGGGATGCTATGATTGAGGCTACCCTGCCCTGGGTGTGAGTGCTACCTGAACTAAGTGTGGGTAACCTGCATAAGATATAAGGAGCAGAAAAAGGGTCTCTGCTTGTCATTTGTAGCTTGCTGCTTGCTGCCTTCTGCCTGCCGTAAACTATTTTTCCTCTGCAATACCCCTCTGCCATGTCACCCTGCCTTGGAGTCAGATGACTGAACTGAAACCTCTACAAACTGGGATCCAAATAAACATTTTATCTTTTAACTTTGGACATCAGTTAGTTTGTCTTGGCCATGAGAAAAGTAACTAAGACACTAACTTTTATATTAAAATCTATTCTGGCTATTGTCTATATGGGAACTCTAATTTTTTTTTTTTTTGCTATTCTATATTTGGTATTCTGTTTTCCTTCTTTTTACTTTAAAACTATTTTTTGTTTGTGTTTGAAATAGGGTCTCACCATGCAGTCTAGGCTGACCTTGAACTTATGCCCTTTCTACTTCTGCTTCTTGAGTGCTGGGATTATAGGTATGAGTTACTGTGCCTGCCATTTCAAACTATTTGTCTATGAATCTAAGTTGTGTCTATTTAGACCACATATAGTTTTATCACTTGTTTTCATTCATTCCTTCAAATTCTAATTTTAAATTGCAGTGGCTGGGCTGGGGATTTAGCTCAGCGGCAAAAGCGCCTGCCTGGCAAGCGCAAGGTCGTGAGTTCGGTTCCCGGTACCGGAGAAAACCCCCCCCCCAAAAAAATTGCAGTGGCTGATCCATTTCTATTTAATGCAATGATTGATGACTGGGAATTTACTTCTACTATTTTACTCTACTCTAAATGTGTTGGTCCCCTTTTTATGTTAATTAGAAATTTACTGATGGACTATTTCAATTCCATTTTTATTTATCTTACCATATTTTGATTATCTGAGTTGTTAACATATAGATTGATGTTAATGTTAGTTTAATCTATTCCATATTAATATCAACATAATGTCAATATTGTACAAACATTTTGCTTCTGTATGGCTCTAATTCTTGCCTGCCTTGTGTGATTTTCTTGTCATACAAATTACATTATTATACAGTTTTTTCTGTAAAGTATATTTTTACTTACAACTTAATAAGGTTGTCTTTTCAATTGGATAGGACAAAACAATTGCTATAAATAAAAATACAGTTATAATTTATATTGAAATGTCTTAGTTCCTCATCACTAAGATTCAATACCTGACACCTATGATTTAAAGGAGGAAAGGTTTAGTTTGGTTCAGTTTGTAGAGGTTTCAGTCCACAGTTACCTGGCTCCAAGGCAGAGTGGCATGGCAGAGGAGAAAGAGCTCATGGCAAGCCAGCAGCAAGCAGAGAGATCGAGGGAATAACAGGGACGAGGTAGAACCAGGACACACCCCCAGTGATTCACCTTTTCTGACCAGCTTCTGCCTCCTAATAGCAAGTCATGTGGAAGTCCCCATAATCCAGTCATCTTCTTAAAGCCCACCCTATAAGTGATGAGGTTTTGGGAGACATTTTATATATAAACCATAATGTGAACTATGGAGTTAATTTTACTGAGCCTCTTTATTTATCCATATACATTTGAGCGGTTCTCTAATGTACTTGCCTAAAAGGTTGAAGCAAATCCTTTTACTATTTCTCCTAGGAATAAATTCTCAGTTTTAAAAATTTAATTTATTAACTTTTTATTCTTCAAAGGATCTGTTCGCATGATATGGAATTTTGGGTTTATAGTCTATATTTCATACATTTGTGTATATCATTTCACTTTCATCTGGCCTCTATGGTTTCCATGAGATATGGACTCTTAGTCATAATATATATATATCCCTTATATGTGATGCTTCCCTCTTGGCATTTTTGTCATTTTCTCCTTGTCTTTAAGAAGGTCATATTATTCTGTGTCTAAAGCTGTGGAATTGGAATTTATTGAGTTTCTTGGATATTAATGATTTCAAATTTGGGAAGATTTTTGCCATTGTTTCTTCAAAACTTTTAAAATATGTTGGTATAAGATGTAGTACATAGAATATTTTATATATATATATATGCATATATATATATATTCTTGATTATTTTAAGCTCTTGTTTTTTTTTTTTTTGGTACCCTGAATCAAACTCAGGACCTCAAGTTTGCCAGGCAGGTGCTGTGCCGCTGAGCTAAATCCCCAGTGTTCTTCTTTATTTTTACTCCCTTTTTCACCACCCCTCCCCTCTCATATCTTCCTGGATGCCCTTCACATCTACACAGAGTTTCCCTTCATGTTTCCTACCACTTACCTTCTATTTCATTTTATAAGTTATGTGTATTTGGGGTTTTCTCATATCAGAATATTATGACATCTAACATTTTCTCTCTGATTTAATTCACTTATGGTATTATGTGATCAAAGTTCATCCACTTTGCTACAAATGACTCAAATTTAATCTTTTTGTACTACATTTTCTGTTGGTAGGCATACAGTCTGCTTCTACAGTTTAGTTACTATAAATAATGCTTCTATAAAGATAGTTATGCATGTATTATTATAGTACAATGACTTTAACTCTTCAGGGAATACACAAAATAGAATCTCTACTTATAGTTTTGTGAGGAATCTCCATACCGATTTCCATAGTGGTTCTAGGTTATAACTGCACTAACAATGTAGAAGATTTCTTTCTCTGCACAATCTAGCCAGAATTTGTTGTGTTTTTAATCCTTGGTAACAGTCCGTTCTTAATGGAGTACGATGGAATCTCTGTGCTGCATTTCTTCAATGGCCAGTGATTCTGAACATTTTCATGTGTTTACTACTGAACTTATTTTGAGAGTATGTTCATTTCAGTTGCCCAATATTGGGTCTTTTATGTTTGTGGGTGCTTTTTTTTTGAATTATTCATAAATTCTTGATATTTTTCTTTGGTTCAAGAATTAGCTGGGAAAGGTTTTGCACATTATGTTGGTTGTCTCATCATTCTGTGAATTATTTCTTTTTCTGTGCAGAAGGTTTTTACTTTGATATATCATTTATTAATTTTTCATACTATATCTTGTGCAATTGGGATTCTGTCAGCAAATCCTTGCCTATGCCTAGATCTTCAAAAGGTTTAGCTATATTCTTTCCAGTAGTTGCAGTGTTTTCTTTTTATATCTATATCTTTGGTCCATTTTTAGTTTATTTTAGTACAGGTCGAGTGATATGGATCTAAATTAATTCTTCTGGATGTGGATAACCGGTTATTTTTTTAGCACCATTTGTTAAAAGAGAAAGAGGCTATCATTTATCAAGCATATGTTATTAGCACCTTTGTCAAAAATCAGATGGCTTGAAGATTTAGTTTTCTTCTGCATTCTTGATTAAATTTCATTGGTCAGCATTTTCCTTTTAGTGCCAGTACCATCACTTTTTATTGATGTAGCTTTCTCCTATACATTGAAGTCTGTGATATTAATGCCTCCTGCTTTGCTCTTTTTGCTCAGGGTTGCTTTGGATATCATGGATGTCAAATTCCCTATACATTTTAGAGGTTTTTTTTCAAGTTATGTAAAAGCTTGTGGTATTTTGATTGGAAGTACATTAAATTCACCTGTTATTTTTGGTGATATAGCCATTTTGACATTATTAATTCCTTTTTTGTTGTTGTTGTTTTTTTTTTGTTTGTTTGTTTTTTCCGGTACCGGGAACCAAACTCATGACCTTGCGCTTGCCAGGCAGGCGCTTTGCCGCTGAGCTAAATCCCCAGTCCCCGACATTATTAATTCTTCCTCCAGACAGAAAGTGTCCTTCCATTTTCTAATGTCCTCTTCAGTTTCCTTCTCTAGAGCACTATAGTTCCATTTCAGAGGCTGTCAGTTCCTTTGTGTTGTGGTATATATCTGAATGTCCTCCCAAAGCCTCATGCATTCACAGGTGGGGCTTTTTCTAGGTAATTTGATCATGGTGGCTGGGTATGCATTGATGGATTTTTTCCATTTATGTGTTTATAGCTAAATGTGATGTTGGTAGGTGAAGTTGAGGCAGAGCAAGTGGGTCACTGGGGGCATGGCCTGGAAGGGCTGTCTCCCTTCCTTTTCCCTTAATATCTCTCTTTATCACCCCCATGCCATGAGCTGTTTCTCCTCTGCCATGTGCTTCTGTTACACCACCATGTCTGGGAGAAAGTGGACCATGGACTGAAACCAACCTCTGCAAACTGTGCATCAAAATATGCCATTTTATCTTTAAACTGTGGGTGTCAGGCACTGTGTCAGTAAGAACAAGTAAGTAAGACACTTTGTTAAATTAATCCTTACTTAAATTTTTAAATGGTTATGGTATGATTTTTATATGTAGAGTGGAGGGTTGATAAATAGGAGGTTTGTCAGGTTATTTGCAGGTGTGGGAAGAAGGAAGAAGAAAGTAGGAAGTATAATTAGACACTGAGAGAAGCTTTAAGAGGATTAGAACCAATTAATATGGTGATATAAACCTTGACTTTGAATCCTCTACACACAATATTTGGTGAGTGGTAAATGATATGACCATGAAACTGAAGCATTTATTAATTCTCATTCTCTATTTTACATGTACAAATATACTAACACCGTATATATACCAGTTGAAGGGAGAAAAGAAAATGAAGAGAGAGAAAAATCACACATTTACAAAACACCAAAGAATCCAGTCAGTCCAATTTATACTGTAGTCGGAATTGTAGTCGGACCAGGGTGTTTCTTCCCTTGCAAGCAAAAATAAAATTAATTTTACTTGTGGTAGTTGTGGAGGGCTGTGCTCTTTCCTCTCTGGTTGAGTCCGTGAAGTTCAATGTCTCTACTGGTGCTTGAGCCAATTCATCTCCTATGTTATATTCTCTTTTCTGCCAGTAAGTAAAGCATGTTGGGGGTCTGGAAGGATTACTATGCCTGCCTGTTTATCTCTCTGCAGCCAGTGCTGTGATTGCTTTCAGATGCAGTCCAGGGGAACTGACTAGGCAGATTTATTTTGCCTCTATCCTATGATCAGATACCTTCAGCTATGTTGGGGTGGTGTTGGGAAATGATCAAGAATCCAGTCTTCCACTGAATTCTGAAGAAGTCTTCTCTACCTTCATAGCCTTTTTCTGTGATAATCCCTGCAGTTATTGACATCTGCTTTCTCTTTATCTCTCTGAGTAAATGCACTTTGTAACCCCTTCTGTCTGCTTTGCTCCTCTCTGGCTGTCTGTTTATGCTAAAACCTCTTTAAAATACCTACAAAGTGTATTTGTGCAGTCTGCAAACTCAGTGGTGTTTGAAGATTGCAGAACTCAGCAGCTTTTGGTTAGTAGTGTGAGAGTTCATGCACGGGCAGCAAGATCTGCAGCCTCCGAAGTGTGTGTGGCAGGCAGGAGATATTGAAGGCATGGAGCTTGTTGGTGTTTGAGAGAGTGGCAGTAACTTTGGTACTGCTCTAAGGCCTTTTACTGTCCTCCAGGTTATACCATTTGTAATTACTGTCTGCCCCTTGGACTCACTGAGCTACAGCTCTTTCAGTGTTTGGTTCCAGGTCCCTAAGCAGGAATATGTCCTTTCTTTCTTTCCCAAGGGCCTTCCAATCCTAACTCAGTCACAGACCTCTCAATGATTCTCTTGCATTCAGTTTCTCTAGTGCCTTCATCTGCACTATTGTACTCAATGGTAGTCTCTCTCCCAGCGAGAAGCGAGTTAGACACGAAGCACTTGATGATGGTTGCTAAGCTGGATGCTGATCACAGCATCCAAGTCACTTTTGTTGTACTCAGTTTTTTCTCTGAGGGTATTAGATCTTTTCCCCAAATGGAACATTCTCCAGATTCTGCTCATAAACTGATAGAATAAAAGGACATCCTTGCTTCTTTTGCTAAATATTGGTGTTAATCTGGTAAACTCTTCCAAATGGTCTTCTTGTATTGCTTTCCCTCCATTTCTATCCAGAGGTATTTTGTCTCTATCCTATGATCAGATATCTTCAGTTATGTTGGGTGTGGTGTTCTTGTGCTTCTGAGCCCTTTAGTACATTCTGCAAGCACCCCTGTATCTGGTCAACTCCAATCTAATTCCTCTTTTTATGTGTATGAAACTGGACCCAGATCCCCTCTTTATTTTTCTATTTTGAGACAGGTTCTTACTAAGTCACTAAGTTGCCTAGGCAGAACTGAAACTTGTGAGCCTCCTGCCTCACCCTCCAACACTTCTTTTTTTTTTTTTTAATTTTAGAAATAAAAGGAGGAAAATACTAACAGATCGACAACGTTTTACAAAATAGCATAGGATCAGTACAGACATTACAGAGTTACAAACAGAGTGGTAGGGAATTAACAATGCTTATTGTATTACATATTGATATCTTCAATGTAGTTTCTCATGAAAACACATATAGACATACAAAGCTAATCAACCAATGCGTCACTGACAGTTTCAGCAAGGAAATACAGGACAGTAGAACTCCCGTGTTAACTATCCTGCATATACATATATACAAACTTTCTCCTTCTTTCCCTTCTCTTTTCCGATATCCCAGTTATCCTTTACCTATGAGTTCTTTCCTATCACTTCTCAATGTCTGTCATACCTCCTAGATTAAATTAACTCTTTCAGGCTTTACACTAGAGAAACAATGCGGTGCTTGCACATGTATGTTTGATTTATTTCGCTTATGAGTATGGTCTCTAGTTGTGACCATTTGCCTATAAAAGCCTCGAGTTTATCTTTCTTTACAGCTGAGTAATATTCCATTATATAAAAGTACCACAATTTTCTTATCCAATCCTCAGTGGATGGACATTTGGGTTGCTTCCACATTTTAGCAATTACAAATAGGTAGCCTAATGCTACATCTCAAACTATTAGAAAAAGAAGAACAAGTCAGGCCCAAAGCCCAAAGAAGGGAGGAGATCATAAAGATTAGGGCAGAAATTAATGCAATTGAGACAAAGAAAACCCTCCAAAAAATAAATGAATCAAAGAGCTAGTTCTTTGAAACAATAAATAAAATTGATAAACCCCTCCAACACTTCTAAGACTACAGGTGTGTACCACTGCCTTTGGCTCTTCAGAATTTCTTCACATTTTCTCTCTTTCCCTATGGTGATTCAGGAATATTTTTTATTCATGATAGTGTCCTACAAGTGTCTTAAGCTGCCTTCACTTTTTTCTACCTTCTTTTTTTTTGTACTCTTCAGGCTAAATAGTTTCAATTGACCTGCCTTCAAGTATACTGTTTCTTCCTTTTGCCTTGCCAAATATGATGTTGAACTGTTTAGTGAATTTTTAATTTTAGTCATTGTAATTTACTACACTAAAATTTCTGTGTCTCCATCTAGTACTATTTATTTGTTTATTTTAATTCAGTCTTTCCTGAGATGTCATTCTCATACTTAATTTTCATCCCATACATACTGTTCAAATATGTTTAATATGGTTGGCTTTGTTTTTGTCCAGTAAGTCCAATATCTCAGAGTCCTCCAAAGATTAAGGAATAAATTGATTCCTTTAATCCCATGGATGAATAATATCTTTTGAATCTTTGCATATGATATATTGTTTGAAAATTGGGTGTTTTCAATAACATAGCAACTCTGGATAGCAAATTCTTCCCATTCTTCATTTTTTTTTTTTAAATCTACTTGCTCTTGGTTATATTTTTTTTGTGATTTTTCTAAAAAAATTCTTTAAAGTCTGTTTTCTTTGTTTTCTTTGACCACGGAGGTCTTTGCTCTTTTAGATTGGTAGTCAATGATTTTAGAAGTATTCCTTAAGTACCTCAGCTATATGTTTCTCAGATTTTGCCAAGGAGTTCTTCTAGATGTTTTTGGAGGTATAATTTCAACAGCCAGCCAGGAACACGAAAACACTAACTTAGTCTTCATTTCCTGCTTCTGCAGAATCTTGATATTTTTCTTGTGCATACACGAAGCCCTAAAAATTAACACAACACACACATATTGATTTATAACATTTGCACCCTACTGATATGTTCTAAGTAGCCACAGTGTTAATCACTTCCTGTAATTTATTTCACAGTGCTCCTTAGGAAGAAGATTTAACAACTGTTAAGTTTCTAAAATGAAGACATGCCTGTGTTTAGCATCACTGAAGGAAGAAACAAGTAAAGATAAATTTTTGGGAAGAGTTTTAGAAGATTCTTCCATCTCCATGCTAATTCATCTAACACATGCCGGATTACTGATTCTCCCAGGGACTGTAGGGTGTTTATTTGCATTACAGTTTGCTGAAACAGGGAGGGTTCGCTTGAAATAGAGTAAGTTAATGTACAGTATGGCACAGTCTGCTTTGCTTACTGAGAATTAGCTGTTTCTCTTAAAAAATTGATGTAATTGTGTGATCAATTTCCAACAGTTTGAAAAACTTGATTTGACAATATTTGGTCAATGTACTCATTTTTTATGGTGTGATGATTTTTTAGGGTTCTTGTTCTGATTTTAAGTGCTATCATTTTGCCACATTATTTTTCCCTTGTAGGCCTTTAAGTATATGCAAGTAATCTAACTAGAAATATATCATATATATTTTATGACCTCTTAAAATTGAGCAATATCAGGTGATGTGCATTTAAAATATGAATTGTTAATTGCCTATGCTTTAACTATATGATTAATAATCATTTTTATATTTGATCTTTGAGAGTAAGAATAAAATGATGATATTGTGTACATCAGGCTTAAAACCATAAAATTTTTTATTATCATAACGTTTTATACAAGGCTTAGTTCTCAGTACTAGGGATTCAGATATTCATAACTTAATTTATTTATTTATTTATCAAATAAGACAGACTCCCACCATATAGTCCTGGCTGGCCTTGAACTTGTGGTGATCCTCCTGCCTCAGCCTACTGCATACCGGGATTACAGACATGCACCACCACGCCTGGCCTCGTAACTTTCAATTTAAAGGCTTATAATAAGAGGTTCTAATAACTTATTGACAATTATGTCCTAGTTACCACAGGGTGATTTTTCTTGAGGTAGTAATATATAAATATAGTATCTGTAAATCAACTGACAATAAATTTGATAGCATATATTCTTTATATAGTCTTAAAATAATGGAATAATAATTTTTTTATATGACAACACAAAAGAAGGTTGGTAAATCTTTTATAGTTCTAATTGCATTGAGTACAATTTCCTGAACCATGAGAAAAAAATGAAATATTGTATTTTTGTGGTATTATTGTAAAAAAATTACCTTGAATGTGAAGAAACAATTTTACTAACTGGCTGTGGATGTAGGGACTATTGACTCTCTTGTGAAGAGTAAAAATAGCATAATCAAATGTCTAAAATTTTTATAATGAGAAAACAGGCTTAATGCTTCATCTTACTTTAATGAGCATAGTAAAACTAAGATATGTCTGTCCAGTGAACCTGATCCTTCAGCTACCTAGACAGTTTCTTATGATTTGACCATTATTGTTTACCAAAAGTCATATTATTAAAAATGAATAGAGCCTTTAAAAAGAAGTGGCCATATTTCTTACCTAGCTGAAGACATAAAGAAAAAAAAAGCTTACCATCGATACATTTTTCCTGTTGTAACACCACACATTTCAGTGTTACAAATAGGAGCAAAGTATCCTGTATTGATTGCTTGTTTTCATGATGGATATTTAATGAATGATATACAGCTTACCCATTCCTTCCATTGTGCTTGTGGAACCAAATAAAGTGAATATGTATTATAAAAGTAAAAACTTTATAAATAAGAATGATCAAATACAGGACAGACGTGAATGTTACTTATTAAGTACAATAAGTGTTTTATTGTCAGTAAAAAGGAAAACTTTCCATTAGTAGAAAAATTTATTTACATTTATCATTAAGCAATCACTACGGAGATATAGAGTGCTTTGAGTAGAATGTTTCCTTCTGTGGACCAACATTCTTGCTGGAACTTTCACACTTCTTTTGTACTCTCAACATTCTTTCCAGGTTTTAAAATTGATTGCTAGCTTTTCCTGATATAAAATATTAGATGATTATTCTTACCTCTAAATTGTTGAGAAATTATTAGTTTTCTCTTCATTTTGTTTATCATAAACAAATGAAGAAAAACAACATAATCGTTTGACTTTAAGATGAGTAATGTTTCCTTGTGTTAGCATTTAAGTTAAAAAGAAAAAATATTTATTTACATGTCATCATAAATATGATAAACCCAAACATAATGATAAAAGTATAATTATTTCTTATATTCAACAATTGTCAGTGTATTTAATTAGTAGTAAAATTTGTAAATTATAGTTTATATACTTGAACATCTCACAAGAAGCAGTTTTCCAGAATTTTGACAGCTAATACAATCATTATAAAATTTCAAGCTTTTATCATTTGTTTTACTAAGGTATAATTTCCTACAGCGAAATTCTGTTTCATTATTTATAGAGTTCAATGAGTTTGAGTAACAACCATAATTTTTGGTCATATATATGACAATAGTAATGTACACATTTTGAAATTAAATAAAAATATAATTTATTATTCTTAATCATTCTGAAAGTTCTTCTCATTTCCCCATTTTAGTCAGTCACTTTCCCTACCTTCAGCCTCAGATCTGATTTCTCTCTAAATTTTATTTCTTTAACATATCAGCCAAATGAAATGGCTTTCTGTGTAATTGCAAGCTTCTTGTGGCTTCTCGCATGTGGCATAATGTTTTTGAGATTAATTGTTAGTATCGTATGCATCTATAGCTTGATTTTACTGAGGTAATATTGAATTTTATTGATGTATCACAGTTTGTACATTCATTCACCAGCTGAACAACAGTGTGCTATTCGCAATTTTTAAGAAATATAAGCATTCAAAATAGGTTATTGTGTAGGCAAGCAGATAAAAACTCAGGACAGGAATTATTGAGGAGATTATGTCTATGTTGTTCTTCAGAATAATCACTGAATGTTTTCCAAAATGACTTTACCATTATGGAATTCTACCAAGAGTATGAGACAATACCAACGTGCTGCACAATCTCATCATCACTTGGTACTGTCATTTTTCAGTATACTGTTTCAGCCATTTTAATAGATGTTTACTCTTGTCTTCTTGTGGTTTGATTCTGAATTTTTCTAATTATCAGAATTGCTAAACCTATTTTCATATGCATTTTTGAATATAACATTTACTCACTGATACACATATTCAAATATTAGCCAATTTTTATTTTCCTATTTTAATGCATTTTTGGTGTAATACCATCAAAAATACTTAGCAATATTTTACCCCAGAATGTGTTTTTGACATTTTATTTTTTAATACCATCTTTTTTTTTTTTTTTTTTTTTTTTTTTGGTTTTTCTCCGGTACTGGGAACCGAACTCACGACCTTGTGCTTGCCAGGCAGGCGCTTTTGCCTCTGAGCTAAGTCCCCAGCCCCTAATACCATCTTTTAAAGAACAGAAATGTAACACACAACAAATGTCTCTTCTTTCATGTGTCCTTTGCACGGATTTTCAGAGAAATCTTTGTTTTATATATGACCATACAATTTTTTCTATGCATTTTAATTAAGACTTAGATAGCTTTAATATTTAGGTTCACCATCCATCTTGAATAAATATTTATATATGATGCAACATAAAAGTTGAGGGGTTTGGTTTTCAATATGAATATACAATTTTTGTAGCATAATTTGTTTATAAGCCTATCTATTCTCCATTGAATACATTGTCAACTTTGGTGATTAACGATTTACCACTGATGTGTGCATCTATTTCTGTTTCATTGATTATTGTATTTATTCTTATGTCAACAACACGCCAACTTGATGACTATCTATACATTAAAATTTAAAAGCAATTACTATAAGTCCACTAAATTTGTTCTTGTTTATCATTTCTTATGCTTGTGTTTTTATTTATTTATTTATTTTTTTTTTCCAGTATCAGGAATCAAACACACGACCTCGCGTTTGCCAGGCAGGCGTTGTGCTCTGAGCTAAATCCCCAGCCCCAGTGCTGGTGTTTTTAGATTCTTTATTCTTTCATATAAGTTTCAGAATTAGTGTTTTCATTTATATTGAGAAAAAGGCTATAGAATTTTGTTGGAGATTTCATTGAGGATGTAGAAAATTTGGGGGAAATTTATAATTTAAATATTCCGAGTTTTATAATATATTAACATGGTAGATCTTTTGAATTAAATACATTTTAAAAACTCTCATGTTTCATAATTTCCACCATCAGATATTTCATAGATATTTCATATATTTTCATTCACATTTCCTAAAATATGCCACATAAAATATAAAATATATCATAGTCTTACTATATCTATAATGGAATGCTTTATTTCATTAATTCTTGCTACCTCTTGTCTATTTTTGTGTATAGGTATACAGTAAATTTTTGTACATTTTCCCTATATCTTGTGACACTGATAGACTAATTTATTAGTTTTAGTTTCTTTAATGTAGATTATTTGGACTTTTCTATCTATGTGGTTATATCTTCTTCAAATAAAGATATATTTTCCTTTACAATTTTTATTTTTTATTAGTATATATTTGTACCACATAATGATCACATTCTTTGTGAGGCGTTTGTACATTTACATAATATATTTTAATTCTTTGTTTAACCCATTCCCCTTCTCCTTTTTTTTCAATCTCTTAGTCCCCCACACATTTACAAGGGATCTATCACTAAACTTCCTATTCTTAATTCTTCTTTTGCTCTTTATTTATATTTGGGGTTTTCTATATAAGATATACCATGTGATATTCATACTCTGATTTGTTTCAGTATCTTATTTATTTCACTTATCATTATTGTATCAAGATACGTCCATTTTCCTACAAACAACTCAAGCCTGTCCTTCTTTATGGCAGAGTAGTACTCCATTATGCATAAATATCATATTATCTGTCCCATTCCTCTGTTGATGGGCATATAGGTTGCTTCTAAGATTTAATTATTGTGAATGGTGCTTCTATAAATATGGGAATGGATATACCAATATAATATGATGTCTTTAATTCTTTTAGGAAACTCCTTAAAGGGAAATAGCTGGGTCTAAATGGGATTTCTAGTCTTAGATTTTGAGGAATGTCCATGTGGATTTCCATGGTGACTGCACCAGTTTATATCCCTTTCAATAATGTGTAGTGTTTCTTTTCCCTCTCAACTTTGCCAGGTTTTATTATTTTTTATATCTTGATAGTAGCCATTCATTATGGAGTACGATGGAATCTCAGTGATGTATTAATCTGCATTTTTCTAATGGTCAGAGAGGTTGGAAATGTTTTTCATGTATTTATTGGCCATTTGTATTTTCTTGTCTGAGAAGTATATACTCATTTCACTTGCCAATATTTTCATTGGGTTATTTTTTGATGTTAATTTTTTTATGTTCTTACTATATTCTAGATATATCTTCTTTATCTGAGGAGTACTTTGCATATCTATTTTCCATTCTATACATTGTCTTTTCATTATATTGGTTATTTCCTTTACTATGCATAAGATATTCAATTTGCTATGATCCCATTTGTTGGGATCAAACAAATTGGTATTGTTTCTTGGTATTGTTTCTTGTGCAATTGCAACAATGTTTAGATAGCCTTGCCTATACCTATGTCTTGAACAGTTTCACCTCATTTATATTCCAGCAGATTGAGTGTTTATGTTCTGTATTTTCAAGGTTTATCTATTTTGATTTTAGTTCAGTACATGGTGAAAGATATGGGATCATGATACTTTCAGTGTTTCTGTTGTTGACAAGGATTTTTCTAGCTATTTTATATCACTTTTGGTTCCATATGAATTTTAAAATTATTATCTCTAGTTCGGTGAGGAACACTACTGTTATTTTCATTGGGATTATATTAAATCTGTTTATCAATTTTGGAAATATGGCAATTTTGAATATACTGGTTCTACCTATCCAAGTACAAGAGATATATTTTCATTTATGATGTCCTATTTGATTTCATTTTTCAGAATATTGCAGTTTTTATTGGAGAGGTCTTTTACCTTGTTGACTAGGTTAATTCCTAAATGTTTAATTTTTCTTCATGATATTGTCAATGATACTGATTTACTTCTTTCTTTCTCAGTGGGTTCATTATTGGTGTACAGGAAGCTGTTAATCTTTTGTGTTGATATTGAATCCAGGAAAGCTATTCATTTTTTCATATTTATGTTACATCTTATGACATTTCTGAATTTGGTTATCAATCCGAAGAATCTTTTGGTGGAATTTTTTGAGTGTTCTATGTAGACAATCATGCCATCTGCAAATAATGATAGTTTACCTCCTTCCATTCTTATACATATCCCTTTTCTTTCTCTCTCCTGATTGCTCTGGATAATGTTTCAAGAAGAATAATGAACAGGAATGGTGACAGCAAACATCCTTTCCTTATTCCTGATTTTAGAGGGAGAACTTTCAGTTTCTCCACATTCAATAAGTTGTTGGCAGCAGATTTGTCTTTAATTGCTTTGATCAGATTGAGGTAAGGTTCATGTATAACTATTTTCTTCTAGGTATTTAAATTCATGAATGGATGGTGGACTTTGTCAAAGATGTTTTCTGCATCAAGTGAAATTTGTGATTTTTGATCTTGCCTGTGTTTACTGATTTGCATGCATTAAACCATTCCTGTATCCTTGGAATGAGTTTACCTGTTCGTGATATGAAAACTTTTAGATTATTTGTTGCTTCTGTTTGCCAGTATTTTGTTGAAAATCTTTGCATCTGTGTTCATTAAAGAGATTGGTTTGTAGTTATCTTTTTTGCTTAAGTCCTTTTTCTGGACTTGGAATCAAGAGAGTGCTAGATTCCAGGAATGATTGTGGGAGTACACCTTACCTTTCAGTTTAATTTAAAAAGTTTGAATATTAACATCAGATCTTCACTAAAGTTCTTGTAGAATGCAGCTGTGAATATACTGAGGCCCGGACTTCTAAGTTGATTGTTTTTCATTATCTCTTCAGTTTCAATGGCTATTATTGGATTTTTGAAGGATTTTTACATCTCCTTGGTTCAGTTTTGCTAACTTATCTATGTTTTGTAGTCCACATATTTCTTCTGAATTCTCCAATGTATTTGAGTATAGTTTCTCAATTTAGCTACTAATAATCTGCATTTTGCTATGATTTGCTTTCATTTCACTCTTTCTGTTTCAAACTGCATTATTTGAGGTATTGTCTTAGTTAATTTCACATTCCTGTGGGAAAATACCTGAAAACCACAAGGTTTATTTTAGCTTACAACATGTAGAACTTATATTCCATAGACAGCTGGCTCCAAGCAGGATAGCATGCAGAATGGAACTGCAGAGGAGAAGCAGTACATGGAAGGGCAGGCAGGAAGTAGTGAAGCAGCAGCCTCCCTTCCCCTTTTAGTCCATTCAGGTGACAGGCTTATTGAGTGGTGCCACCCACACTCACAATGAGCTTTCCCAATGTCAACACCCAGAACTATACTAAACCAGTTCAGTGGAATAATTTAGGTATCACACTCTGAATACATTTTAACATGCCCTAATCCATCATCACAAAACCATAATCCATCCACCTCTACAAAGCCATACCTACAAGCATATGAGACTTTGTGGAGCCATTTAGATATAAGCCAAAATAGGCCTTTTATTTTCATTTTTAAAAATTGGTAGGATTAGCTAGGGGTTTTTCCTATTTTGTTTCTTCTTTCAAAGAACCAAAATTTCAATTTTTGGACTCTACTTTTTGGTTTCAATTTTGTGAATTTCTGCCCTAATTTTTATAATTTTATTTCTTTTACTAACTTTGGATTTCAATTGTTCTTGTTTTTCTAGGATTTTTATGTGCATCATTGAGTTGTATACTTGGACTTACTAGGTTTTTATGGTGTGAGTATTTTCAGGAATACACTTCTCTTATACTACTGCTTTTATTAAGTCTATAGATTCAGTTATGCTTTACCAGCATTTTCATTTGATTCTAGGAACTAGAATTTCTTCCTTGATTTCTTCTTTGACACACTGATTATTCACAAGGGCATTGGTTAATTTCCATGTGCTTGAATTATTTCTGTATTTTTTTGGCCATTGATTTCTAGTTTCATTGAATAATGATCTAATAATATGCAAAATATTAATTCATTTGCACTTACTTAAGAATATTTTACTATCTAGGATGTGGCCTATTTTGGAGAAAGTTCCATGTTGAGAAAGTTCTCTTGCTGAGAAGAATGTGTACTGTATTTTTTTGGGCAGAAACCTCCGTAGATATCTATTAAATTCATTTATTTCAAGATTTGGTTCAATTCTGATATGTCTTTATTGATCTTTTTTTTGTCTTTTTTTATTTTAAAGATAAAAGGAGGGAAACATTAATAGACATACAACATTTTACAACATATCACAAGCACAATACAGACAATACAGAGTTACAAACAAAGTGGTAGGGAATTAACAATGGTGGTTGTATTACATATTGATATCTTCAAAGTGGCTTCTCATGAAAACAGATATAGACATGCAATACTGGTCAACCAAAGACTCATTGACAGTTTCTTTCAGCATAGAAATAGGAGATAGAAGAACAACCATGTTATCTATCCTGTATATACATACATACAAAATTTCTCCTTCTTTCCCTTCTCTTTTCCCACATCCCAGAAGCCCTTTACTCTTCAGTGGTTTCCTATCATTTCACAGTGTCTATCATACTTATTGATCTTTTTGTTTAGTGGATTTGTCTAATTGTGAGAGTGTGGTTTTGAGTTCGCCACCTTTATTGCATTGGTATTTATTTAATTTCTTTTTTATGTCTAGTAGTGCTTGTTATATGAAGTTGTGTGTATTGCACATTGGTGCATATATGTTTATCTGTGTTATATCTTCTTGTTCCACTGCTCCCTTTACCAATAAGCAGTACCTTTATTTGACTCTTCTAATCAGTTTTGGCTGGAAGTTCAATTTGTCTGATATTAGGATAGCTATTCCTGATTTTTTTGGGAGGAGGATTCTGTTCCATGGAATATTTTTTCCATAGATTGATTTTTTATATGTAAATTTATTTTGCATTTGATGTGTTTCTTTGCAGCATATCATTGAGTTTCATTTCTTGCTACATTCCACCAATCTGTGCACTTTGATTGTGGAGTTGAGAACAATCATATTGAGGTGATCCTGAAAAAATGGTATTGACTAATTTCTATCGTTGCATTGCTTCCTTCTTGATGATTTTCTTTTGCTTAACTAGTCAAACTCCCTTGTGTATGTTTCCTATGAGAATTTTTGTCATTGTTTGTACCATTTCTCTTTCTAGGAAATCCTTCAGAATTTTTGCACTGCTGGATCTGTGGTCATGAATTTCTTGAAATGCTTTTTGTTATGGAAGTAACTTATTTCTCCATCAATTTTGAAAAATAGATTGTTATTTCTTATTTCTTAGTCTATATTTCTCCTTAATTATTGCTCAGAAGATATTGAATAAGAGTTTGAAAATGATACTAGGATTTTTTTTCCACTTCAGAGGGAAGCTGTTTCACTTATCACCATTAAAGGTATATTTAACAGTTCACTAATACCTATATCATATATGATTATATCTATCCTCCAAATAATTCACCCAGGAAAAGTCAATTTATTTTTAAGTGCTAATGAGGGAAGTTCACAATGAGAAATTGTTAATGTGTCTCCTCAGTTGTATTAGAAAAGAAACATTTTATTGAGACATATAAATTAATTTTATTTCATTATTATTAAGGCTAACTCTAGTTTCCACTAAATTCTTAAAATACTTTGGAATGTCCTTAAGTATACAATATAAGCGATCCTTCAATATCATATCTAATCTGTAAATACTAATAATGAGCAAATTTAGGGAAACTGTAGCCTGTGTCATAAATCTGTCTACCCTCCTTTTTTACAGCTCATGACTTAATTTCAAGAAACTTTTTAATTGGTTAAAACATCAAAATAACACTTTTCACATGTAAAAATTGCATGAAATTCAAATTTCTGTGTTTATTATTAAAGTGGAAAGTTCATAAATTCGTAATCTGAGCTACTACCTCAATAAATGAGAAAAGTAGAGCAACTCAGTTATTCAAATTCACATAAAACAGAAAAAAATGAGAACGCCAGAAATTAGTGCAACTGAAAACAGAACAACAGAGTAAATTAATAAAATAAATGTTTGTTATGTGAAAAAAAGCAGTAGAATTGACAAACTTTTACTAAGACTGGTAAAGAAGAGTGAAGTACAAATTATCAACAACAGTATAATAAGGCAATACTACAAATAACTACAAACCCAAATTTGGTATCAAATATAACAATTCCTAAAATAATTAACGACCACAAATTTCTCAACAGATATTTGAGTATTATTATAATACAGTATTTAAGAAAATTGAATTCATAATTAAAACATTCCCAACAAAGGAATCTCCAGACTCAGAACATTTTATGCATGAAATCTATTAAAGATTTAAAGAAGAAATATCACCAGTTCTGTACAATCTCTTCTAAAATTTGAGAAGAATGAATACATTTCAATTCATTTTATGAAGCTTATATTATTTTGATGCCAAAACCAGATAAAGGTTGTACAAGATAACTATAGAGAAATGTCAATCACTACTGTGCAAACAAACATCTTTAATTAAAAATTAATTAAAGTAGGCTGGGTGTGGTGTCAGATTCCCATAATTCCAGCAGTTGGGAGGCTGAGGCAGGAGGATTGCTGTGAGTTTGAGGCCAGTCTGGGCTATATAGTGACTGCATAGCAAGACTGTGTTTCAAAAAATAAAATAAATACATACATACATACATACATACATAAGACGAATTACATACCATGACTGAGTGGAATTTATGCAGGTTAAGCAAGGGTGCTTTAGAGTGTGAAAATCAATCAATATAATCTACCATATTAATCAAACCAAATACAAATTGTATAATAATCACATGGAAAAATCATTTGTCAATACCCACTCATATTCAAAAGTCACAGAAAACTAGAGACAGAAAGAAATGTTCTCCATTAGATAAAATGCATTTATTAAAAACCATAACTAAATTTTACTCATTGGTTAAAGACTAATGCCTTCCCTCTGTGATCAGAAGGAACATAATGTTGACTGCTTTCAAAACTCTCATTCCACATAATGCTACAGAACATAGCCAGTGCAGAAATAGTTAAAAGGCATGCAGAGAAGAAAGAAAGAAAGAAAGAAAATTATTACTATTTGCAGATGGTATGACTAAATACATAGAAAATTTAAAAAAATCGAACGTAAAACCTTTTGTAGATAATACATGAGTTCATCAATGTCACACAATACAACATGGATACTTACAATGAATTATATTTTTGTACCCTAGTAATAAATACATGGTGATAGAAATTTAAACGTGGAATGCTAGCCTGGCACAAGAATATATGACTGTAATCCCAGCACCAAAGAAAGCTGATACAAGAGGATTAAAATTTGGTGTCTCACCTGGACAATTTAGGGAGATCCTGTCTCACAATAAAAATGTCGAAAGACTGTAGATACAGCTCAGTTTAAAGGCTCTGGGTTCAATTTCATTACCAAAAAATGAAACTTGAAATCAAAAAACAACTCCCCCCCCAAATCAAATACAGTGATTTGCAGTTTTTCAGAAAGTGAAATACCTATAAATATATCTCACAAAGCATATATAAAATTGAGACAATGAAAACTGCACAACACTGGTAAAAAAAGGTCAAAAACATCTATGTTAATGGAGAGATAGTATTTCTGGTTAGTAAACTTGAAGATTCACCATACCAAACGTCAAATTCATATAAATTTACCTACGTATTTAATGCAGTTTCGAGGAAAATAACAGCTTAGTTAATTTATGCAAGCAGCAAATAACATTTTAAAATTTATATAAAAAACAAAAGAGCTAAAAGAAATAAAAGAAATAAAATGACCTAACAAAGACTAATGTGGGAAAGGTTGGCCTACTTTTTCTGATGTTATATGCAGCTACAGTAATAAAGACTCAGGTAGCTGGGGAGTGATACACACATCATTTAAATAGAGCAGAGATCTCAAAAATAGTGATTCATGCATGAAAGATTAATTTTGGACAAAGACGCAAAGCAGATTAAATGGTTAAATTCTAGCCTTTTCAACATATAGTGCTGTAGCACTAAATCTCCACAGGCAAAAATTAAAATATGAGCCTTGATTTAAATCTTACTCAAAACCAAAATGCAAGCCTAAATCTCAAAAATTAACTCAAGGTAGATCAAATTCTTAAATGTAAAATGTAAAATTTTAAAACATTTTTGAAAAATAAGAACAAATGTTTTGGATTTAGGGAAAGAGTAGTGTCCTTATACTTGACATCAGATTCTTGATACATACACAAAATAATAAAATGATTTTTATCAAAATGAGAAACTTTCCCTTCATAAAAGATTCTTTCAAGATGTATGTGCAATCTATACCCTGAGGGAGACCACTTGCAATTCACATATTCAACAAAGAATAATGTCTACAATCTATAGCTCAAAACTCAGAATTATAATGAAAAAGATCCAATTAGAGAATCGAGCAAGAGATATGGAAAGACATTTCACTTAGGAAGGTACACATGTAGCAATTAATCTTATGAAAAGATGGTTCAATAATGTCATTAAGTAAATGCAAATAACCACAAGGTAAAATAAGTAGACATCTAACAGAATGACAATAATTTTAAAATGACAACTCCAAATGCTTTTGATAATGTGGAGAACTTAATCATCATACTTTGCTAATAAATGAAATAAAATTGTCCAGGCACTCTGGAAAACAGGTTGAAATTATGAAATGAAACACGTGCTTTCCATGTCCAAGGGAATTGTGCTCCTGAGCACTTATTCTGACAAAATAAAAACATGCACAAACTTGTACATGAATGTTTATAGTATATTCATTACTAACAGCCCTAAACTGGAAGCAATACAGATGATCAAACAAGGGAATGGTTGTGAAACCTGAAACATATTCAAATCATAGAATATTAATTAGGAATAAAATAGAAAGAATTATCAATTCATAAAGCCGTCCTGATGGTTCTCTGAGAACTTTGCTGAATGAAAAAAATCCAACCCCGCGGGTTACATAATGTCTGAATCCATTCATTTAGTGTTCTTGGTATTATGAAGGTACACATATGGAGAATAAAGTCACTACTACTACCGTGAATTTAGGAAAGTTGGAGGAGAAAATGTGGTAATAAAAGAACATGATGGATTCTTCAGTTCCTACAAATGTTCTGTGTTTCGACTGTATCTATGTCAGTACTTGATTGTAATGTATTACATACTTTTTAAGATATTTCCATTTTGAGAACCAATTTAGAAGCATCAAATTTGTACATGAATTTACAATAATCTCAAGATAAAGTGCTTACAAATAAACTTACATGCTTACCAGCACCAGCAACAAATTTGTCTTTTGTCTGGAAATAATTAGAAAAATAAATTAAATATTTGAAAAATATTTTCAGATATGTTATATTAGAGAGCTGTTGTGGACTGGAGAGTTCTCTCAGAATTCACATATTGAGGTCTTAACCTCTTGTACTCCTGAATATATTAGAAGATAAGGTTCTCTGAAGAGGTTATTATGTTAAGATAAGGCTATTAGGTTGGGTGCTAATCTAATCAGATTAGTGTCCTTATAATTAATACAAGCAAATTTGCAAACACAAGCTTTCCTTCTTTGCATGTAGGAAAGACTATGGGAGAACACAGCCAAAATGTGACCCACTGCAAGTCAAAGCACAGATTCTCAAGAGAAACAAATGCTGCTGATACTTTGATCTTGAACTGCTAGCCTCCAACAGTATGAAAAAATAAATTTCTGTAAAAACTTTAACATAGTTTAGCCACTGTACTGCTGATATGTACATGCGAGTTCCATGTACTTTTAGGTACTGAAAGTTATGCTTCCATGAATATTCTCGTACACAGCTTTTACCCAATACATATGCATTTTTTGTTACAGTAGTATTGCTGAGTTAAAAGATATTTTTATGCTTGGTGTTTCTAGGCAGTATCAATTTTTGAAATTCATCATCTCAATTTACAGACTCTTTGGCAATATATGAGAATTCTGCACATTCAGCAAACTTGCCAAAAGTTAAAATAATGAGTTCCTTTAAATTTGGATATTATTTTGAGTGAACTCTGTAGTTTAATTTGCATGTCATGATGAAAGAAGTTATTCCTTCTTGAATTTTAATTATCCATTTGAATATCTTCTTTTGTGAAATATATATTCATCATTTTTGTCCATATGTCTAACTGGTTACTTTTTGTTGATTACATGTTTGGACAAGTTTATGTATTTTGGATACAATCACGTTGATGATTATATGTTTTGCAAATATATTCTCCATTGCTAGTGAAATCTTTTAAGAAAAAAAAAATATATTTCTATTGCTTAAGCCACCATCTGCAGCATTTTGCAATGGCAGTCTAGCCAACAAATGCAGGAGCTAATGATTGATCTTCAAGAACAGTAAAATGAATAATGTGAGCCCTTCAAGTGATTTGACTGTCTGCCTGGCTGATTTCACAGACAGTAGCAGCAGGAGGGGTACTCAAGAAGAGTATGTCCATCTCAGTCATTCAGTGAGACAAATAATAGAATTTAGGGAGCCAAAGGTAGCTGAATTTGTAAGGGCAGAATACTGAAAAAGAAAAAACATACAGAGAAAACAGTTTCAGAAATTTACCCTTTTTTAAACAAAAACATTTTTATTTTAAGACACATTAATGTTCTTTAAACAGTGAGAAGGTAGAAATAATAATTATCCACAGTTTTGTTTTCATGTTTTTAGAAGTAAATTATACATACCATATTAATAATAATTTTAATAATTTGCAAATGTGCACACACATAGTGTTAAATTCTTTCACCATGCCTTGTGCACCTAACCATCATGTATATTTTAAACAATTTCATTATCCTAAAGATAAACACTGTACCCATGAAACAATAACTTCTACCTCATCTCATTGCCTTAGTCCTTAGTAACTTCTGTACCTTAGTCTTAAAACTTATTTTTCTAGGTACCTCATTTAAGTGTAGTCATATTTTTTCCTTATTTTTGGATTATTTCATTAAGCATAATATTGTCTATTTCCATCCATGTTATAGAATATATTACAATTTCATTATCCTTGTGGTTGAATCATATTCCACTATGCATATACCTTACTGTGTTTATCATTTATCTATTTTTTGATGTCCATTTCGGTTGCTTCGAACTTTTGGCTATTGTTAATAATGCTGTGATAAATATTTGAATAGACTTTTAAGTTTTTCACTTAATGACCTTTGCATTACTGCAGTTATCCATTGTGCAGTGAACGTCCATGAGGATAGACATAAACAATTACAGAGTTGCTCTTTCCCAACTTAGATATTTACTTTGACAAGCTGGCTTGGAAATAATTCATTGGATGCTTGGGGAAATCAGTAGGAATTCAAGAAATGCCAAAATTTGTCAGGGATGAGCTAGCCAGTACTGTTCTCGGCCTGCTCTATCAAATCTTAAAATCCACTATAAAAATATAAAGTAATCTACAAGTAAATTAGTTGGTTCCCAAAACAAAATTTAGGAGATGAATTAGACAATATTCACAATAGACAGCATCATATCAATTTTTCTAGAAAGGCAAAGAAACTGAAAATTGTGATCTCTAACCAGGACAAAAATTAGCCAGAAAAAATATAGAAAATATTACCATGATAGAATTAATGAAAACTTTAAAACAACTATTGTAAATATGCTGAAGATTTAAAGACAAGCATCAAAATAATGAAGCAATAAATCTAAAATATTAAAGAACAAAATTTAAGTGACATATGGTTCAAATAAGAAATGACAAAAGTAATGTGAAAATGTTTTCAGCTGCATAAAAGTGAAAACAAGACATGCAAATTTTCAGGATGTAGCTAAAGTGGTGATTGGAGGAGAATTTACACCTTGAAACGTTTATATTAGAAAGATGTAAATGGTCAAAAAGGTCTAATTTTTCAACTTAAAATACTATGAGTGGAAAAACAATTTAAATCAAAAATATGCAGAAGAAAGAAAATAATAAAAAGTAAAAATGTATAGATATGGAAAATAATAATTGTGATAAATAATGAAAGCAAAAGATATTTCTTTGCATAGACTATAGAAAGTTGGTTAACATTTTCTTTGTGACCAATATAAAATGATTTAACAGAATATTGAGAATCACATTATAATCATTTTAGGTACTGAGAAATTCTGAAGAGAACATTGCAACTGATTTTATACAATGAATTTTACAACTTAAATGAAATGAGATATTCTGTGAAAAACACACAAATTGAAACATGATTTAAAAATTACCCAAGGTTCCTACTTCTACTGAAGAAATTAATGGTACAATGAAAAGTAAACTACCACGAAAACATTAGTCCAAGATGGCAGACATAATTACTTCCATGAAATAGTTAAGGAATCTAGAAACTAATACTACATCAAATCTCTCAAAACATGCTGAAGAAAGAAATAATAGCCAGGTAATTTTTTGACGCTAGAAAGACCTTAATGATGAAATCAAAGATATATTGAACAAGAAAATTAAGGACCATTATTACTGATGAATGTAATGGCTACTATTGTAAAAATTGTAAAATGAATCAATGTAGTCAAACTTTAAGAAATGTGAGGGGCTGGAGATTTAGCTCAGCAGCACAGCGCTTGCCTGGCAAGCGCAACGTCGTGAATTCGATTCCCGGTACCAGAAAAACAAAAAACCAAAAAAACAAAAAAGAACTTAAGGAAACATGATTCTGGAATGCATAAAAATATGTAATAAATAAAATAGGTTACAAGTCATTGAGAATGTAAGTCCAATTTGATATCTGAAAATTTATATACTTCATCATAACAATAAAGTAATGAAGAAAAAGTATCTCTATAAATGCAGACAATAAATTTGAGAAAATTAGAACCCTGTTTCTTATAAGAATTTCCGGCTAACTAGGAATATCATAGGAAAAAATTTCCTTTACCTAATAAATGGCCTGTTCCACTTTCCAGTTTTATTTAACATTTTACATTGCAATAGAAGAATTTAAAGATATTCAGGTTGAAAAGGAACAATAAAAATATACATTCTTGCTTGATTATACTCATGGAAAAATATAAGTAACCTATTAAAATGCTGTTAAAATAAATAAAACAATATGAAAGAATAGGAAAAACTTGTAGAATTAACACTTCTCAACTTTAAGACTTATGACAAAGTTACACTAGTCAAAGAAGAATGATATTGATAAAATAATAGACACATTGATTAATAAAACAGAATAGAGTCCAGAAATTGATCTACATAAATATAATGAAGTGATATTTGACAAATTAACAAAAGCAATGTGGTGGAGTAAATACAGTTTTAAACAAACAGTATTGCAACAATTTAACATCCATATCCAAAAATAAACCTAACTACAGCTATTACATATTACACAAAAGTTCACTCAAAATGAATCACAGATCTAAATATAAGTCATAAAACACATAGAAGGCAAAGTGGGAGAAAATTTAGGTGACTTCTCATTTGTAGATACCTTTTAAATACAATACCTACGTCACTATCTATGAAACAAAGAAATGATAAAGCTGTACTTCTTTCAAACTGTAAGTATCTCTTCTGCCAGGACAGTGCCAAGAAGTTGAAAATGTAAGTACATAGAAAAACCTACACACAAGTATTTATAGCAACCTTGATGGGGATGTCTAAAATTTGGATGAAACCAAGATGTTCTTCCAAAGATGCATGAATAAATAAATTGGCAAATCCAGGTAATGCTAAGTATAAATGAAATGAGAATGAGGTCATTAAAGGACATGGAGAAAACTACAAGTTACTAAGTGAAGTAGGCCAACTCCAAAGACGAGATAATGTAAATTCAAAGTATGTAACATTCTAGAAGAGCAAAATTATGACACTATTAAAAAGACTAGTCATTGCTAAGGTTGGGGAAATGGATGAATAGACAGAACACAAAGGATTTTTTAGGTCAGCAAACTACAGTAATGCTAGATATATATCATTATAACATCTTACTGATGCTAAGAATGTACAAGAAAAATGAAATCTAGTACGAACTACGAACTGGCTATATGAGAGGAGAGAATGGTAATATAACTTACTGATATCAAATAATTATGCATCATTGTAGTGTTAAAATTTGTAATAAATTTACCACTGTGATGTAGGAGATTGGTAATGAAGGAGGCTATGTTTTATTTCAGATTAGTAATATTTTAAGTAAATATTTTCCTCTTAATAATATTTGTTTAATGCAGAGTTTTAATCTGTAATTCTTCCCTACTAAAACTACTTCTAATTTTATTTTAATTTGTTGCTATAGATATATATGAGCAGATCTATAACATGACTAATAATTAGTGAAAAATTTTCCACATGTGCAATTTATTTCTTTGGTACATTACAGTTGACTTTTCAACTTTCTTAACTAGTCTTACATCAGTTGCTACTTATGTGTTCTCTGCTCCTTACCCTCCTACTGGCATTGTTTCTTATCACTATCTAAAGGACTTCTCCACTGCTAAAAGTGTTGCACTACGGAACAATATTCTACGTTTGGATTTAAGGTTTTTGTTTATCTAATATTTTGGCATTTGTCTCAAATTCTGAGTGGATATGCTGTAAATTATAATGTGGCCTATCCTCTCATTTATTTTCATCAATTTTTCAATGATTTTGTAATTAGTTTGAAAACCCACTAAAATAACTACATTTGCCTTATTTCTATTTGATTTTTAGAGCACATCGAGGTACTGTACTTTCTCTATGACTGGCAGTAAAGGAACAATGATTATTTCTTGCTTAATTCTGTATGGATGTCATATTTTTCAGTAAGGAGATAGTAACGTATTCTACTGATATACATAACTTCCCTGTATTGTACTAGCTAAGTAGCATGGATCCAAGAAGAAGAGATATGTTATGGAGACTACCACAAACAATGACAAAGTAAGATATCTGGCTCAGAATAGTGATGCAAGAAATAACCCCACATATCTACAGCAATTAGATTCTGGACAGTGTGTCAAAAATCTATATTGGAGAAAGCACAGTCTTGTATGCTAATGGAGAGAAAACTGGATATCCACATGTATGTGATTTATACTCGATCTCTCCCAACTTGTACAAAAATCAACCCAAAGTAGGTCAAAGACCTAAATTTAAGACCTCAGACTATGAAACTCTTAGAAAAAAAGATTATGGCACACTACTTGACATTACTATAGGTAATTATTTTCTGAATAGGACCCCAAAACACAGGTAACAAAAATTAAAAACTCACAAATAGAATTACATTAAAGTAATATGTTTCTGCACAGCAAATGAAGAAATCAGTGGGGAGAAGAGAAAACCTACAAGAATGAATGAAAGAATGAAAAAAAATATTTGTCAAGTATTCATCTGACAGAGGTTGTGTTAACTTTTGGTAGTGAGACAAATACTTGAGAAAAAAAGTTAAAGGGGGAAAAGTTCATTTCTGACTTGTGCTTGCAGTCTATGATCAGCTCATGGGACTGTTTCTGGGAGTGTAATGGGGCAGACCATTTGGCAGAAGGGTGGTACCGAGGAAAGGTGTTCATCTCATCACAAAGAGGATGCAGAGGGACAGGAAAAGTCAAAGGGAAAGGGGCTAATAGCAGTATATACCCACTGGAGCCATGCTCTCTGTGACCTTCTTCATTCATCTGGGCTCACTATACAACAGGGCACAAGGATGTGGAGAAATAGGGACCCATACACTGTCGGTGGGAATGCAAATGAACATAGCCATTATAGAGAAGATTGCAAAGACCCTTCAAAACTTAAAAAGAGTAAAAGCATGTGATCAATCTATACAAATTCTAGTTAGATATAAAAAAATGAAGTTAGTAAATCAAATGGATCTGCATGCACAATTTTATTGTGGCAAAATTCACATTACTTCAGATATGAATTAGCCTATGTGTCCAGAACAACCTCTATGGAAATCAGTATGGAGATTCCTCAAAAAGTTAAAAATAAAAATTTCATTTGAAAAAGCTTTTCCCTTTTTAGGTATCATCCCCAAATGGTTAAAGTTATCATATTACTATGTTTATAGCAGCACAATCTAGAATAGTCAAATCTTGGAAATGACCTGTATGTTCATCAACACACGAATGGATAAAGGTCATATGATATTTATACAGTGAACTACTACTCTGCATTATAGAAAGATAAACTTGAGACATTTAAAGGGAAAAGGGGGCTGGGGATTTAGCTCAGCGGCAAAAGCACCTGCCTGGCAAGCGGAAGGTCGTGAGTTTGGTTCCTGGTACCGGAGAAAAACCAAAAAAAAAAAAAAAAAAAAAAAAGGGAAAAGGGTGCATTTGAGACCACAATGTTTAGTTAAATAAACTACAAACAAGTTTAAATATCACATGTTTTCTCTTATATGAGAAACCTAAACTACAAATAAAGATAGAAATAAATAATTTGTAATAGGAACTAGGAAGATCATTTTCAAGGGGAAAAGGACATGGAAGGGGAGGAAATGGAAGTAAAGGGGATCAAAAGTAAGAATTAAAGAAAGTGGAGATAGAGCTTTTGCAAATGAGAAGGTAACCAAGAGGTGGAAGGAGCAGAAAGGGACAGGCAGTGTGAAGGATGAATAAATAAAAGTATTATTTAAGTACATATATCAACTCCCCACTATAAATGCAATCATTATGTACTGCAAACATGCACTAATAAAAACCCAATTAAGAGAGAAACATTTTCTGTAAAAAATGATGCAGAAACTGTTGTACATATATGTGCAATGGAGTATTGTTCAGCCATAAGAATGGAACCTTTTTATTTGAAAAACATGGATGGAACTGGAAGGCATTATATTAAGTAAAGTATGCCAGACTAAAAAGATAAAAATTGCGTAGTTTCTATGTCATGTGGAAACTAAAAAAACAGTGTAAAAGTGGAATGGTGGTTTTTAGGGATTTTGAATTTTCAGGGAAGAAAAGATGGAAAATGATGGTGAATTTAATTAGTGCACACTGTATGTATATATACATTTATAGATATATCACAGTGGACCACAGTAAGCTGCAATTAATATGCTTTTATATTTTATTAAAAAATGAAAAAACAATTTCATGACACAAGAGGAGAATAGCAAGAGTTAGTACATTGCATTTTGTCATTGTCAAAGTAGTTACTTAAAAGTACAAGATATGGGTGTAAAAATTCTCTAATTGACATTAGCATAAACCTTCCTTTTCGATGAACTAAGAGACATTAGTAGTATAGCCAACTTGCATTTTTCTCCCTTTTCTGTTCTTTCTTTTCTTTCCCCTTTCTCCCAACCTAGTTGCCTTTTCCTTTTAAACAATTTCTTCCCATTTCACAATATCCAATGTACATTTTAGACCTTATATACTTTTTCAATTTCTCACAGCAGGGAGATGATAGAATGTTTACAACTGTGAGTTGTATTGATTTCACTTATAAGTATGGTGTCAAGTTGCATCCCTTTAGCTATAAAAGTCTCAAGTTTATACTTCTTTATGGCTGAATATTATTCCATTGTAGTATGGAGATTCCTCATATAGCTAGGATTAGATATCCCATTCAACCCAGCTATTCACCTTCTGGGTATCTTCCAAGAAGAATTAACAACATCATGCCACAGCCATACACATGCACTCATGTTTATAGGAGCACAATTTGTAATACCTAAATGTTGAAATAAAGTAAAATGCCCATAAGCAAGGAATGGATAAAAAAAGATGTGTTTTCTTTTTGTTTTTTTGAGGCAGGGTCTTGCTATGCCGTTCAGGCTGGCCTTGCGCTCACTTTATAGTCCAGGCTGATCTTGAACTTACAGTGATCCTCATGCCTTAGCCTCCCAAGTGCTGGGATTACAGGTGTGTGCCACCATGCCAGGTTTTTCAGATGTGGTATGTTTATAGAGTTAATATGTTTTAATAACAAAAATATAGTAGTTTCTCAAGCTGGTCAGAAAACTTTTGTGATGATGAAAATAGTGTGATATATTTCTTTGGTGATTTATAACTATTTCAGTAGAACATTTATCAATGTCTCTGCAGGAAGGTTTCTACTAGGTTCTGTATTGATGTCAACACTTTAGGCAACTGTATCAAAGAACAAATTATAAAAACACTAAACATGAAAATAAATTATGTTTCCTTGAAAATCTAAGTTAAATTTAGAGACTGTTACATATTCTCTGGATTTAATAAATGATAGTTTACATGAGGCAACATTTAATTCTTAAATAAGCACATATGATTAAGAAATATATTTTTCAAGAAAGACTTTACATTCATTGCAATTGAAAGAAGCTTCCTACCAAACTGAAACAAAATGGTAATAATTTGTTTTCTAAACAGACTTTTACAAATTAAATCCTTATCGCATAAAGCAAGGGAAAGGCACTGTGATTTCAAAGAGAATACAGTTTTAAAGTAGTACAATAATATGCTGATTTTATCTAATTCTATTGCAATTTTATGGGCAGCAACTGTCAGCCACTTAATTGAAACAGAATGATAAAAGGACTGAAGTAATTTATTTTTGTTCATTTTATTGTGACAGAATTTTAGCAAAAGTGTAACAGAACAAAACCCATCTGTCAGATGAATGTAGACAACAGTAGTACACAATTACAGGCACACTTATGGAAAAAAACCATAAAAGGAACTACAAAAGTCAAATTTATATCACCAGCTGTGCTACTCAAAACACCATGAAAAAATATTTGTGGTGACAAGTTATAGGTCAAAACTAATAAAGAAAACCTGTGCTTCAAAGGACAGTGTCATGAAAATATAACCTATAGATGGGGAGAAAGTATTTGCTAATTATACAGCTAGTGAGAATCTGATATCCCAAATATAAAAAGAAACTCTTAAAAGTAAAAAATAAGACAAACAACCCAATGAAAAAATAGTCCAAAGATCTGATGAGATATTTTGTCAAAGAAGACAAATGGCCAACAAGTATACAGAAAGAAACCTGTAGGAGTTACCCACGAGGGAAGTCTACATTGAACCTGTAGATACTTCTTCATAAAGAGTGAGGTGCTGCCGTAATGAAGATAGTGTATCAACTTGATGGGCTTTGGGATGTCCTCAAGTTGGAGGCATCCACTTCTGGGTGTGTTTGTGTGGGACACTGAGGACTCACCTTGGGAAGTGTGCCACCCCTTCCTCTCTGGTACTGTTCCTCTTGGCTTCATTTTAGTCACCATGAACTACAAAAGTAAAGTTTGCAATTCTTTCAACTTTCTGGTCACTTTGCTCCACCATGCCCTTCCACCATGACATATATGCCTTGGAGCCAGCTTATTGTGGACTACATCTCTGAAATAATGAATCAAATGAAATATCTCCTCCTGAAATTGTGCATACTGTACCCCAGTGACAAAATACTGACTAATACAGAAATTTGGTACCAGAGAGATGAGGCTGTTGTTGTGCCTATACCTTATCATGTGATATAGAAGCTGTTAGAACTGGCTTCTGGGAGGATATTGGAAAGTTTCTGAGACAAGAGCTAGAGAAGTAATATGTTTTGTGTCTGCATGTCTCCCCAAATCCTCATACAGTCATGCAGTGGGCTTCTAGGTTTTATGATTGATCCATGATCCAATGCTGGGGGATTACGGGTGTGAGTGCTACACATGCCCTGGGGTGGGTAGTCTGCTTACAGTGTAAGGGAGGGAAAGAGGCTGCCTGAAGCCACTCCTCCCTTTTGCTCTTGTTGTTTTTGCTGTGTTCCACAGCCATGAATGCTTGCCCTCTGCCATGTGCCACTCTGCCGTGGAACCAGCCCTGTAAGGACTGAAACCTCCACAAACTGTAAGCCAAATAAAGCTTTCCTTCCTTCATTTTGGGCATCAGGTATTTTGTCCCAGCAATGAGAGAAAAGTAACTGAGACAGAATTCTTATAATGATGGAGACAGAGTTGGATGGTGATTCTGGTTGCAGCTCAGAGTGCTTACAGGAGTGAGAACAGTAAAGACAAAGCTCAGGAGGTTTGGGTTGGAAATAAAGACTCCATTGGAAGTTAGACTAGAGGCCATGAGTGAGTATTACACAGTGATAGAAAATGTGTCTACTCTTTACCAATGTCTCCACACTTTGCAGGAGACTGAGATTAAGGACAGTGGACCAGTTAATCTGGTGGAGGAAATTTAAATACAGCTAATATTCAGGCTTTGGCACTGGGACTGATGACTATGTGTAGGCTGCTTTATAGTAAGAATTAGCAGCAAAAAGTAGAGCAGAAAAAAATTAAATGGCAGACCATAGTGAATTACATGTAAAATTGGGGCCAGATGAAGAGTACTTATTGAAGGGATCAAAGCAATTAAATAGAAGCTAAGTACTTTCTAAAGGGACAAGCAGCAGATGCTTTAAGATACCTAAGAACTAAGCAAGAGCCAGCCCATCATAGGTTCAAAGGTGCAAATGTACAAACGTTGCATCTGAAGAGAGTTCCTGGGACTCCTCAAAAAAGGCTTCTTAGGAAATGTGTTTGCTCAGATTCATTTTACTGTGCTCAGCTATCCAGGCACACAGAGGCTGCTGCATCTGTGGTCCAAAGGAACTCAGGTGAAACTAGCAGCAGAATTCAGAATTATTCACACAATGCTGATTTTCCTTGCAAAGTGCAAGATATTTGGTGTCAGGATGTCTTCCTCATACATTTCAACCAAGTCCCTGGAGCTCAGGCAGAAATACTTAGAATACAGTGAATCTGAGTGATCCTGTGAGAATGAATCTGAAGTTACAGTGGAGAACCCAGGAAATTAGAGGTGTCAGGAATAGGGATTGTATGCTAAGGAAAGTTACAGGCCATGAACAGAACCGGTCTCACAGACAGACCACGTAGGCTGTAACCAGCAAGGCCATTAGGATGGGGCTGCCCAAGACTTTTGGAGATCTCATTTTACTACCATATATCCAGAATGGCTGATATGGGGATACAGGACTTCATTATTTTACCCCTGTGTTTCAGTCTTATTTGGTTCTCATTCTTTTCTAGCTCCCATTTACTCCCTTTTGCAATGGAAGTGTTTGCCCTGTGCTATATCATGTTGGGAATGTAAAATTTGTTTCTTTTTTTTTTCTTTTTTTTTTTTGAGTTTTCAGAGGTAAACCACTGCCTTGAGAATTGGAGGACACGTTGGACTTGGAATTTTGAAAACTGCTGTGACTGGTGTGATTTTGGGAAAAGGATTGTTGTTTTCCCTTTCTACAAAGGATACTTGTATAATTTTATGTAGAATTATGGTATTTGGAATTTAAGTTGGGTTGTCAAGCTTACAAATACTGAATTATGACTACTTGCCATGGTGTAAACTGGACTGGATTAAGAAATGGCTAACAGATCAATAATCACAGTTCTAGGTGTATCTGTGTGGTGTTTCCAGAGATAATTGGTATGTACTTCAATGAAGTGAGTGGGGACGGCCCACCCCGGTTGTGTGTGGAACCAACCATTTGGTTTGCATCCTGGAGGGAATAAAGGAAAGAAGAAGGAAGGTGGTGAGTATTGTTGAAGGGTTCCAATCTGCATATTTTGCAGATGTTATTTTGGACATCAGGCTCCAATATTTTTTGCATTCCAACACAGATTCATACCAGCAACTCTACAGTGTATTTCGAGGCCCTCCTCCATGGACTAGTGTTTCATCCTTGATCTCTCTTGTTCTGCAGCTTATATCTTAGGCCAAGCAGCTACCAGATCATCTGGTTCTCCTGCTCACAGACATCCATTGCGGATTCTTCTTGCACTGATCCTCTAAGCTTACAAAACAAATCCCCTTGCATAATTATACGTATACTTCACATTGATTCTTTCCCTCTAGAGAACCCTAAATAATCCAAAATGCTATAATAATAATTAAAAACAAAAAAGGAAATGTTAATGAGAGTGTAGAGAAATCAGAACCTCCAGCACATTATTGGTAGTAATTCAAAATGATGAAGCCACTGTGGAAAATTGTTGGATGGTTTGTAATTAAGTTACAGCTAGAATTACTATATGATGCAGCAATCTTACTCATGGGTATATGCTCCAGAGGATGGAAAGAATATGTCCACAAAATACTTGTATGCATGTGTTCCTAACAGTACAATTCACAGCAGCTAAAATGTATAAACAACCCAGTGTCCATCAAATGGATAAAGGCATGGATAAAGAAAACCTAGTATACTGATATAATTCATTTAAAGAAACAAATGAAATACTAGCATATAGTTCAATATGTGTGAAATGTGAAACAGTGTGCTATATGAAGGAGTCCACAGACAAACATGTCACCTATTATATGATTCTACTTATAAGAAATATTCAAACTATGTAGATCTATATTGTTAGAAATTGAACTAGTGATCTCAGAGGGATGACAATAGAGAGGAAAAGAGTATGACTGCATAACAGGTACTCGAGGAAGTTTTTGAATTAAGATCGAAACATATTTTGGATTCATATCTTAGATAAAATTCAATAGTTCACACTAGATACTTCTAAAGTAATGCTTTGCATGCATGAAGCAGGATGATTAAATTAAGTGTGGAAAGCCAGAGTACTGAATATTCCAGTACTGAAACATGTGAGCTAAGGTAATTTTTAAAATTTTTCTTCCATTTTGATAGTTCTACATGTTAGCCCCATGTAATTGTAATCTTTTATATGAGAGTTTTGCTATACCTGACATAGCCATTATGGTTATTCACTCAGAAATATCCGAAATGTGAAGAGCTTCAGAAGATAATCCCAGAATATCACTCAAAGATGTGGAAGATGTAGAAAGCATTCTTTTCCAATCTAGTGAGAAAAGAAGGGTAAATTGGGGAAGAATGATGGGGGTTGGTTTAAAGAATGTTCTAACTATTTAGGTGATCTAACAAAATACTTTGAAGCATTGTTGAGGGTTTCCATAAAGATTACTTCTCCAGAATTTTTAGTTTTGCCATATACTGTTCTGAGAGGCAAATGTGAGAAATTATTTCTCTTTTGTTATTTGTTACCTTAATCAAGTTTTTCAGTGTTCTTCACTTTCACCTCGTTTAACCAGGAATGTAAGGATGCTATCAACCCATCAGGAATTAAATTATTTACACATGGGCCTCAGGTATAAAGCAGACACTTACTTTACACAATTTCCTTCCCTTTCCCCTTTGTAGAATAGTGCTGGAAATTTTTCACTAATATTGTGTAAATGCCCAGAGGTCATTTGTAGCATTAGATGCTTTTCTAATTAAAGTGTGACTAAATAAATACTTCCTTTCTGCTATTTTTAATAGCGACAACTTCATTTCCTATTCTAAACTTGTGGAATGTTCTATTGGGTATTGCTTCTGGGTCCAAACCCAGAAATAACTGCATTTCAGTGGAGAGTGACATGATTAAAGTGTAAATTCAGGAGATGTGATTCTGTAATCATTTGTCTTACAAAGAATTCCCAAGTAAGTTCATAGGAGATGTACGCATGGACTCATTGCAAATTTTGTCTCATTATGTAGTTTGTGATGTGATTTAGAATTCTTTGAGATGAAAAGAGGTGTATAAATTTAACTCTGTACAATTTTTGTTATGGTATATTTCAAGCAAATGGCAAGACAGAACATTTTAGATGTGTAATGAATGCTCAGTTAAATAGTGAGTAGGAGAGGAAAATGAAATATATTCAGGAAAGAAAATAGAAAAGCGGGCTTGAGCAGCAGTGGAAAAGAAGTTGAATTACATAGAAACGTGTAAATATTTATTATCAGTATTAATGAAATATTAGTTCCATTTTAAAGGAAATTTTAACATAATTTGAATGACAAACACTCATTCTACTCAGGTATATCACGTGAAAGAAGAAAGTTACAGAATCTAATCTAAAAACTTCTCTGAGTTATAAAAACTAGTTGAAAAAATTATTTTTCTTGGCCTATACAGCCTACACGAAAAAGAAAGTCCAATTTTGTTAAGAAAGTTCAATTCTCCTTCCAATTGAATTTCATTTTCAAAGAAAACTCTAGGTATGCAGGTACATTTTCAAAGGATGAGATTAGTTTAAACAAACCAGAAAACATATGATACATTTTGTGCCAGGTTGCTTTTTGTCTTAGAGAAAGCAAATTTGTAACGGAGTAAAGAAAGTGTATGATTGGAGCAGAATGTAAACAAAGATACAAAGCAAATGTGTAATAATAAGTTTTTCAGAAGTAATAACAAAAAACCCTCAAAACAAAAACAAAGCTTTAATACGAGCTAGCATGAAAGGAAAAGCAGTGTCCAAAAAAGCACTTTATAGTTTTCTAAAACAATTTTTTTTCATTTTCCTTAAATGTTGGCTGTACCCATGTACTTTTCCTCTGGATAAAGAAAAGATACAAACTATGAAAGTCAGTGACAAATAAACACACTTACCAGAAAATACATACTCCTTCCTTTTGGGAATATTAAATTTTCCATGCACTGACTATTACAAACTTATCCCTGTACATTAATAGCACAAATTATTATATACAGAAAAAGTTAATTTACATTTTATTAAAGTAGCCTTCAAAAGATTTATTTTTAGAAATAAGTCATTATGAAATGAGATAACATGTTCTTATTGCAAATAATTTCATCCTTATCAGAGCAGGAAAATATTAACTATCTACCTATTTACAGCCCCTCTCAACGCAGTTGTTTTTGTTCAAATACAAGCTCATCTAGACTACATTTGTTTTTGTCCATTTAACAAGTTTAAATAATGTATTTTCCTAAAGCTATAGATCATTTGCTGTTCTGCTGAGGGTCCCATCTTCCAGCTCTGTAGCATAGAGATTTTATCAGTATTGTAAGCATACTTTAAACCTTGAGATATTATCAGAGAGATCCTTTTTGATGTGCTGGTAAAGCTTTAGTCTTCTGGTAATTACCATAATGTAAAATATGTCTTGTTCTTTTCTACATCATTATTGCCTGTATGTTTTATTTTGACTGCGTATGTAGCATTATCTTCTTCAAATCAAATATGAGGGGAAAAAGAAACACAAGTTTAACATAAAAGGTGGAATATGTCTTTAATAGCCTCTACCAAATGAATGAAGCTGTGAAAATAAAGTTCACTGAAGTACACATGAAGAGGATAATATTTGTCCTTGTTTCATTTTGGTACAAATCATTTCATTTTGGTGACATGATATATAATAAATATCATATAATAATATCAAAGAAAGAAAAGAGAACTGTTGCATCAGCTAAGCAATTTACTTCTGGAAGAACATTTCACACAGCATGCTTAGACCCTTTGAAGTTCTGTATGCTATTTGATTAGGGTTTATATGTTTGCTGGTGCTTGCAACGAAACAATGAAACTCCCTTCCAAATCAGAGGTGTCACAGGAGAATCAGGTAAGGGCTGTAGAAGTAGCAGAGTCTAAGTTAGAGTTATTACCTACACCAAGGCTGCCTTCTCAACTTTCCGTGTACCTAAAAATGACTTCCTAAAGATAACAAATACATACTCTACATTCCTGTGCTTTATCTAAGACTTTAGACAACTACACTTACTTTCCACCCTTTGCTTTGAAACACAAGCTTCTGTCTACTTCTGTTGGAACAGGTCTGTTTATAATTACAGAATCATAGCCTTTGCTGGATGAAATATTCATGTATGATTCACTGCCAAACAGCACTTGTGGCATAGTAAACTGCAAGCATTGTCATATTAAAAGCGGTTTAAAAACATGCTTCATGCCAACTGAATAAAAATGTCATTTTAAATATTGTTTAAGAGCACCAGTTGAACAATTTTTACAACAGTGGACTACCACAATACATTTATTATCTAGAGTATATTTAGAAAAAATAAAATGTAATTAAATGGGAAATGGTAGAAGTCAATCACATATTTCTCAAGTAATGACAGAGTATTAATAAAGGAACTCTATTCATATCTCAGTAATCCGGATACAGTGAAATGATCTGAGCCCTTTGAATTTGTTCTCAAGCCGTAGGTAACTTATTCTTTGGCACATACATACCTTGTATCGTCTTGCTGTTTCATAAAACACACAAATGCTAAAATGGGCAATTTGGAATGTATTTATCATAAGACTAATACTGAGATGTGGTATTCTCCAGATAAACTCTGTGAGTTTACTTCTGTTTATTATTCAAATGGCTCAAATCTACGTACCCAGAGGTAGGTGTGGAATTTTGAATCATGTGATGTAATTTCTAGTGGGACTCTACCACTATTAGTGCATTGTCACTGCTTCTCCTTGTTTTCCCTTCCTTTCTTTTCTTTTGCTTCCTTCCCTGTACAGAAGCATCTACTGACATTCTGTATTGATATAGGAAAAAATAAGTTTTAGGCTATAGTTTGGACTTTAAATGTGGATGTATATTATCCCATCAGTTTTCTTTCACCCGAAAGACTTAAAAGATTATTTGGCAGACAAATACTGTAGTTTGAAAGGTCATGTAATTGGAATGTTTTATTTATGGAAATCGTGACTAGTGATTATTGCTGACTTAGTTACTTCATGACGATATACAAGGAAAATAAAATGACTAGAAAACTCTCTTTTCTAGTGAGGGAACAAAAAAAATTTGCTTTATCAGAATGTGATAAAGAATGTAGCACCAGATGGTATTTAATATATAGCAAATTAATACAGGATAGTTTTAAGTCAACTACAGCTGTGAGAATTATTGTGCTTCTGTATTGACTCAACAGCTTAGAAGCCACTTACAGAAACTGCAGTGTTTAATCAATACAGTGAAATATTCTGCTATACAATGTATTATATTTTTCGGGGCTGGGGATTTAGCTCAGCGGCAAAAAGCGCCTGCCTGGCAAGTGCAAGGTCATGAGTTCGGTTCCCGGTACTGGAGAAAAACCAAAAAAAAAAAAAAAAAAATGTATTATATTTTTCAACAAGAGTCATGCAAAACTTGCTTCACATTGGTGAAGGAAAAAACATGGACTGACTTCTTGCATTTTGGCTACAGTGGAAAGATAATGTGATGAAAAATGAAATGTCATCATACCAATTCTGGTAGCATTATAAAAAACTGTGATGTCGTAGGTACCTATAACACTAAACTATTTAATTAAATATTGTGCTATATTATGAAATGATATCATTAATTTGAACAGCTATGTATTTATTTTAAAATAACAGTACAATTATTTGGAGTAAGGACAATTTTCTTATTCATTGCACAGCCACTAACAAAGGTACTTTAGTTACTTCATCTGGGCTTTGACTCCTTCGTCTCTGAAAATAATTACTTAGATTTAAACATCTCTAAGGTCCACTCCATTTTGCTGGATCTGGAATGTCCCCCAAATGCCTAGGGTCTTAAAGGCTTGATGACACCTTGGTGCTAGTGGGAGGTGGTGGGCACTTTAAAAGGTGGGGCTTAGTGGCTTGTCTTCAGGTCACTGAGGGCATTCCCTTAAAGGGAACAAAGGGACGCTGGTCTTTTCATCTTGGTCTTTCTCACTTCCCCACCATGATGTAAGCAATTTTGCTTCATTACACCCTTTGCCATGATATGCTAATTTGCTACAGGCTCAAAGTAATGGACCTAACAGATCATGCACTGAAACCACTAAAACTATAAACCAAAATAAACATTGTTTTATATGCTTATTATTACAGGCATTTGTTGTAATAACAGATAGCTAACTATCACATAATTCTAGCACATTTATGATTTTATTCAAATAGTATTAATATTGACAATAACTGAGTAGCTGAACATTTATTATTTGTCAATTAAATATACTTTTTAAATTACTGTCAATTGATACATATAGAATGTAATAAAAATGGATCCTTTATTTTTCATAGTATTTTATAAATATATTTTGAGGGAAATAAATATTTAAGTTATCATTAATTGTCACTCACACCTCAAGTGTGGGTGGGTTTTGAAGTTTTCAAAATATTGTATTAGAACAGGATTTATTTTAAAAACCATTAAGTAAAATATGTTTGTTTTTTATATGCATTCATGCTATCAACAGAAAATGTACTAGTTTTCTATGCTGTAAAACAAAGGAATACACAAATAATAAGTCTTTAATTTCTGTGAATCAGGAATGCAGGTGCAGCTTCTCTGCCTCTTCTGTAAGATTGTAATCAAGGTGTCATGCAGGACACGATTTTTATTTCAAGGCTAAATTGAGAAAGTATGCACTTCGATGTTCACTCAGGTTTGGGCAGAATTCATCTGCATATGCATGTCAGACTCACGGTAAGTATTTTCTTCAATGTCAGGAAGGAAAACAAGACACTCGAGTCAGTCTACAAGCAACATAACAACTGATATTGGAAACACTCTAGACTATATTTCTAAAAGAACATTTCCTATGAATTCCAAGAATGAAGTGAGAAAAATAAAAATTGAAGGATGATCAGTAATGTAAAATGAAGATATGTTTCCTCAGGTACCATTCACTCTCAGCTACTCAAGGATTGATGATCCACATGCTTTTATTTTTTCTTGACTGTTCTAGTTCATGGCCATTTCATTTCTCATCACTACCTCCACTTTTGGGTGGATGGAGACAGGCAAATAAACTCAAGTCCAAGTCACTATGCTGTCTCTATGATATGGAAGAAAAACGAGAGAGATTTCTCTAGTGAAAATGTCCAAATTATATATAAAGAGCAAAATAAAGACAGATAATAGGAAGTAGGGAAATGGATCTTTCTTAAATGAGAAAGAGATCAAGAGGTGGAGGAAGATGAGAGTGAGGGGAGGCAATGAGGATGAGAGAAAGTATAAGATGGGCTATGCACATGTGCCAAATGCAGAAATGGAATGTAAATATTATGCACTGCAAACATGTGCTAATAAAAAAATCGGTGTTTCCTTCTCATGAGTTTCTCTTAGTGATTGTTTCTTTTTCACCCTAGTGGTTATACATAACAAGGACTTAAGGTATGATTATTTAGATGATTTTGGATTCAATGTCAAAGACATTTGTCATTTCTAGTTTAGGTGCTGTATTTTTCTTCACAACTGGTGAAGAACGTTAACACTCTGTTGGACTTAGGCATGAGCATGGTGTGGGTTTTAACTTCAGTGTAGAAGAATGTTTCCTTTACTGACAAAATGATAACGTCATTTAAATGAAGTTTTCAATTGTTTATGGCAAGGTGAAACTGAAAAGAAGATTGGAAGAAAGTGCCATGTATATTTGAAGGGTTTTGTAACTAAATTCCACGCAGATTTTTTTTTTTTAATTGGAGAAGAAACACACCTCTAACATACAATTTCCTTCACCTAGAGGAAATCCAAAGAAAATGAGTTAATCATTTAAAGAAAATAACAGCTTCAGTTTTCTAACATATGGTGATACATCAGTGCCACCTAATTCACAAGATTATTTCAAATGAAAAACAAGAAGTTTACCTTGCTTCATATAACTTTAATTAAGAAGCCTATTTACAAATTTTAATAAATGAAACAATTAAGATATGGTAGTTTAAGGCAAGCAACTTTTCCTAGCAATAAAGTTCCTCAATAGCAAGTATAAAAATGAGCAATATTTAATTGACTATAATCGAATCTGTCAAAGTGTTGCAAATGGAGAAAGCCTTTCCTCTTGTACTCGTTTCTACTCACTTTTGAACTTTCGAAGGGTATTTATTATTTTATGGTAATCTATGATCTCAAAAGCATACATTTTCAAATGAGATTATATAGTGACATTTGGCCATTCAATAATTTTCGTTAATCAACTATGTCAAAATATCTGGTAGTACTTGTTATTTTGGAATTTTTATTTTTGAAAAAATACCAAGTTTTAAAAGTGGTCCTATAAATGTCCTGCATAACTTGTAAATAAAATTTTAAAATTGAACTTTTGTTCAATGCCCTTTTCTTGACAATGTATACTACTGGGATATCCTTTAATTTAAAAAAGAATAAAATTATGTTTTACAAACAGGAAGTTATAATCTATTTTAAGAAAATATATTTAGTGAAGTATATTCATAAGAACAATATTGGTAGACAGGAGTACTAGAATATTCTCAACAAACTATCTTTTTTCCATGTAATTTATTTTACTACTAGGTATAATTTTTTGCCACCCACAGTGATGATTACTTTGGTTTTGAAGGTAGCGAAATATTTTCCAGGTAGTTAAAGTATTAAATGGAAATATAAAAATAGAATATTTTACTTGTAACAGCAGGTCAAGGATGCAAATTAGTGAAATAGGACAAAGTGTAAACTAGCCTCTTTAAAATTTGCACTAGGAATTAGCTCTTTATTGTAGCTGCTGTCAGTTTCATGAAAATGGCTAAGAGCAAAAGACTTAAAGCAATAAAAAGATTAGACTATGCATAATTTCTAAGACTGAATGAAGTGTCTACAATTTTCATATCAAAAACCATGTTCTTTGGTCCAACAGTAGCATAAAATAATGATAGTCATGGAAGTATCATGCAGAACAGACACTAGTGAAAAGAACAACTGATGTAGAAATACTAGCCAATGTATATTGCATAAACAAATTAATTTCCAGAAGAATGTGTATATTTACTTCCTAGACCAGATTTTGCTATATTTAATATTTGTGGTTGTTATATAATTTTTAATTTAAGTATCAAGTTATATTTAAGAGGAAATTTACATTTGATAGACTCAATAGTTCATTTAGGAATCTGGCAAAAGTAAGAATAATGTGTAATTGGAGTTTAATACTCTTTGGGTGGACTACTCTGAACAATTTCTTTGTAAAAGGGTAACTCTTGCAAAAATTACTTGAAAAATTTGAGTGTCCCAATGTCTTCAACTGGAAAATGGAATGATTAATGAATAAGAAAAATATAAACTATTGTAAAGGTCTTGATGAAATACTAGATGCTATACAAATGTTTGTTCAGCAGAAGTAATAGCAACAGCATTTACATCTTACTAATAACCCTCATTTATATAATGTTCTCTCTTCCAAGCCTCTGTGTAATTTATTTCCAAGTGCAAGCATATCTTCACTTACCTATGCTCACTACTACTGGCATTGAACTCATCATGCAAAGTGAATCGAAAGAGCATTGAAAACTAAAGAAAGTAAAGGTGAAACCCAGTTTTTTTAGATAGCCCCTCACTCACTGCTCCCTTTTAATAAACAAATATTAGTATTTCTGTGGATTCTTCAAAAGTCCTGAGGATAGAGGAAAATAATCTTCCTTCTGAGGATCTTATAATGGTAACTAAATTCCACATGGATTTTTTTTTTAATTGGAGAAGAAACACACCTCAATGTTCGAACCACTAGATCCTGTTGGATAGGATTCCACAGGAGTTTAACATTTTTTTGCATGTGTGAGTAGGTGAAATATGATTTTTACTTTTGCAAAAGTTAGGAGGGATTCTCAGGCTTTTCTTCCTTCGTTTCTAATTAGAGTCTCTCATCGTCTTGCATAAAACGTGGTTTCTTTTTGCTGATTGTTTATGGTAAAGGGACTTAATTGTCATGTTGCTAATGTACTTCATTGACAAGCTTTTCAATAATTCACATAATATTCCTTCTTTCAAGTGCAAACATAGAAAAGAGAGAGAGAGAGCAGAGAACAAGTATCATTGGTCTAGATTATTACTGCCACTACCATCACGCAGGACGGCAACAGTACCAGTGGGAGAAGTACCGTCTATTAAGCCCATACGATGAGCTTTGGTAATTGATACACAAAGTCTGATTTTTTAAAAGCTTTAATAATACAGATTAATTTCAGGAAGTTGTGATGTTATTAAAATAACCTTTGAATTTTCAAACAACATTCTTTTACATTTATTGTTCATATGAGTTATATAGAATAATGAGTTTCAATATGGCATTTTCATACATACTTTGGTCATTTCCATCTCCTCAGGGCCATCCCTTGCCTTCACCTCCCGCTTCATTCCATTCCACTTCTCGCAAGGTCTCCACGCTACTTTCATGTCATCCAGCTTTTTTTCTACATACCAAATATGAGAGAAAACATGTGATACTTGCTTTATGAATGTGGTTTATTTTGCTTAACATGATGGTCTCAAGTTTTATGCCTTTTGCTGTAAATGGCATGACTTTCTTGTTCTTTATGTATGGAGTATATCTTTTTTTTTGATATATTGATCTGTTGACAAGTGTTTAGACTGTTTCTATAGCTTAGCTTCTGTGAATTGTGCTGCAATAGATGTTGGTATGCAGGTATTTCCATACATAGTATGTTTTCTGAAATCCTTTCAGGTAAATACTAAGGTGTGGGATTGCTGGATACAATGATAGAATGGTAGCTCTATTTTTAGTTTATTGAGGAACATCCTTATTGATTTCTATAGCAGCTGCATTAACTTACATTTCCACCAACGATATATAAGTATCACCCTTCCACAATACTGATCCCTGCATCTGCACCAGCATGCATTGCTTTTGTATCCTTGATGATAGCCATTCTGGGTTGGGTGAGATAGAATCTCAGTGTAGTTTTGATTTGCATTACCTTCACAGAAAAGCATTAAATCATTCAATCAACATTCTTGAAACATTTCTTGGTATGGTTTTAATCATTTTAAATAAAACCACAAAATTTTACTGTAGCTTTGCTCTCCTTAAAATCATCAATGCCTGAACTGTCTCATAATAAACTGGTATTTCAGGGAATATGTAGATGAAGGTACTAGAAGTACTTTTATGATAAATGTTGGTACAGTTCCGATTGAGTGTACTAATCAATGAGGAGGACAATATAAGATTTTCCTTGTTATATTTACATAATAGTGATAAGCGGGAGAGCCTTCCACTAGCTCAAAAATAAAAGGGAGAGGGAATAAAACTGTGGGACAAGGATGTTTAAAAGTGAAGTGGGTGAAGGCAGATGTACTATTTTATAACACTGCACCGCTATCCCCTTGTTAGTTACATTTACCTTTTGTCCAAGCCTGTTTGTAGTTTACTTTGAATAAATACAAAGCTAACTAGAGAAAGAGAATGTTTCAGCTTTCTGATTTGTCAGTTTGAAAAGTTATGAGGGAAATAAAAATGGATAGGGAGTGCATTTTAAGCACTGTATGTTTGGGAGAATCATTATCTGCATTTTTTGGATTTTCTTACAGATAGGTAATATTATGACTGCACAATATTTTAAAATGTTTTGTTTTATTTATACATAATGGTTCTGATTTGATCAATACTAAAATACAACAAATGTCTTACAAATGATTATTAGTCCAGTGAGTATTAGAAATAATCAGAGAACCTAGGTAGGATATGATTGTAGGAAGCCATTCCTTTGGTGTGAACGAAGCTTCTTGTTTTGCCATACGTGAAAATAAAGAAAAATTTCACAACAAAATAATAAGAAAATCAGAGTCTTTAATACACTGTTTAACATTATCTACAAAGTAGGTACTCAGAGTAAATTTATTACTTAAAAGTTGCTTTAAAATCAACAGTAATCTACTTAAAACCATATTAAAAATTAACTTTTGAAAACAATATTATAGTCACTAACACTAAACCTGAAGAGAAATGATAACTCCTCATCCATTCAAACATGAATATAAACTAATATGTATATATATTTTTCAGGCATTCTTCATTATTGACCAATTAATTTAAATATAGTCTGTTCTAGTTTTTTCCTCCACTAATTCATATACTTGACTGATCTAGGTAGGATTGCTCTCATGGTCTATGAAATTACTGATTGTTACATCACAATGTAACCCCAAATTTTGCGGGTTAAAAGAGCAAATATTTATCACAGAATTTCTGACTCACAAGTTTTGGGGAATGTGGTCCTGGGTGGGTTTTGATCTGGGTCTTCCATGAGGTTACAACCAAGATGTTGGCCAGTGCAGCAGTAGTCTGAAAGTTTAATTAGGAGGCTGGAAGATCTAATTCCAAGGTCATTCATGTGACCTCTGTAGGAGTCTGTTCTCAATTTCTCAGTGGCTTTTAGTTTAAGTCTCAGTTTCTCAGCATGTGGGCCTCTGGATAAGTGTCTTATCGCTATATCACTCAGTATCTTCCATAATGAATGAGTGAATGATGATGACAGTGTTGAGAATGATGAGAGAGATAGAGAAAGGGAAAGAGAGAGACAATGAATCAGAAGTTAACGTGCTTTATGTGCACTAGTGTCAGAAGAATACAGATTTTTATTCTGTTACCTAGGAGCATGGTTAATAACTCGTTTACTTTCAAGAGGAGGGAAATTAACCACAGCTTCTCAAAGTGAGGAGTATAAAATAATTTGTAGATATATTTTAAAAGCCACTGCAGTATTGGTCACATCACTCTTAGTCATTTCCTCATTGTCACTAAGAAAGACGGCTGAATGGATGATGTTGCTTCTCCCAGATTTCAATGGCAGGTGTGGTAATCAGTACCTATGGATTTTTTCTAGTCTCATTAATAATTTCATATTATCCTATCCATTTTAAAGTGCTTGAAAATAGAGTTTTGATTATCTTTCCTAAATATCCACAATCACAGCCTAAGAATTCATCTGGCTACATTTTGCTCTGTTTTATCTGCCCTATGTTTGGTTCCAAACACGGGTACCGAATATCTTCCCTCAGGTCTGTCTGTGGTTTTATGTTTCAATAGTATCTTTGATAATAACATTATGGATTACACTGTGGTATCTATTTTAATATGGACGATACAAAAGGATTAGTAAAGCACTGACCTTGCAGTGCTTAGTTCTATCCATTAATGCTTAATAAATTTAAAAGCAATTATTTTATGGCAACATTAAATATATTGTGAATAGTTATTTGACTTATAAAATCCAGAAAAGCTATAAAATCATAACAATTTACATCTAGAAAAGAATAGGAGTAAGACAGAATTTAGACACTTTAACATACAAATGAAGTAATTGAGAGTAATTTATTTTCTGTACAAAAGAGCTCTTTGCATTTTAGCATAACATTTTGCAAGCATAGAAAGGGCATTCTAGTCAGGCATGGTGGTTCAGGCCTGTAATCTCAGCATTATGGGAGGCTGAGGCAGGACCAATACAAGTTTGAGTCCACCAGACAACTTAGAGACTTAGTGAGAACCTGCCCCCCAAATTAAAAAGGGTTAAGAATGTAGCGCAGTCTGACATCCCTGTGTTCAGTCACCAGTATCCTAGATAAGCAACGCGTTTTAGCAAGCTGTTCATGATACTTAACTTCGTATTGTAGCTCCAAAACATAGGACAAAGCCAGAAAACCTCAGTGTCTTTTCTAAGGTAACTATTGATTTCAGTGCACATAGTTATTGTTACTTAGCTACTCATTACATTTTTCTTGAAATATGAAAATGCTATAGTTGTTTTACATGTAAGAGTTACTCAGTTATTTAAAGTGTTCTTGTACATATTGTTCAAAAATTCCCAAGTGATACAAGTGTAGCATTTTTTAGATTAGAACAAAAGCCCAGTAAAATCTCCTTAGAAATTGTTCTTTGCACTGGTCCATGCTGTCTTCTTTGTCCATAATATATACTTACTATGTTTACTGATTTATACCTCATTTTGTTCCTAAAAAGATTCAAGATGGTTTACAAAATTCATACAATATGAAAGACTAGAAAGAAAAAGGGGGAACAATTCAGACAAAATAAAGCTAAATGCAGAAAAATGAAACAAAGTCTGGAGTGATGTAAACACACAGAATTGGTGCAGTAGTATCAGTACACCTGCTAGAAGTGAGCCAGATTTTACCTCTGGACTTTGTTTCATTTAGTGAAAGCATAGGCACAGGATTCAGAGTAAAGAGAAGATAAAATAATCCAGTTACATAGGAGGAACATATTTATATCTCATGCTGAGAAGCAAGAGAAACTTTTCACTCCATTGTTACAATGAGGATGATATATAATATTATAAGCAATGTCCTCAGCAATAAACTTGCATTAAGTACAATGAAGCATTTTATAAGATATTTCCTTATGGAACTTATCAAGAAAAGACATAGGTATCAATTAAATAATTTTATATAAGTTTTAAATAATATGATTGCGGTATTTCACTATTTTCTTTTCCCTACGAATGTAGAAAAAGAAAAAACCCACTTTTTGTGAACAGAAAAAATACAGTTTGTGTAACATTCACAGAGTCTTCTATAAACAAATATTTTTTCAAATATTTCTGGGTATTTATTTTTCTGAGGTAGGCCTGAGGTATATATTTTAGCATGAATTATAGTGATGAGTAAGTACAGAATCATACTCTTTAGCCATCAAGGGAACATAGAAATAAATGACATGTTTGAAAAGAATACTCTTTAATCTTTGTAGAGATGAGCTGAACTTTGACAGTCAATATGTTTTGATTTGGGTTCTGCTTTGGAACATAGATTAACATATGTACATATATATATTTCTGGAGTGTATATATGTGTATAAATACACATATATCTGTTATATTTAATACTATTTGTTTAACATACTTTCAAACACATAGCGTGTTTTTCTTTGGTACACAGATAAATGTATGTAGTGCATATACTGCATTTAAAAATGTGTTTTATTTTATATATTTAGTTTATTATATATTTGCATATGTATTTACTTTTAAGTAATCATTACAGAGGATTTACAAGTCCACAATCTGAAGGAGGAGATCAGTAGCCTGAAAATTAAAGAAATAACTGATGTTACCGATAAATTCTGAAATCAGTCTGCTGGAAAATTTTTTCTTGCAAAAGATGACAGGACATTTAGCCTTTTATTCTATTCAGACCTTCAGCTCCTAGTTAACATATAAAAGTGACTATTGTGGGTATTATAATTCACATCAAAATACTTACATAAATTAATAGATTGATACTCACTTGCTTCAGCAAAGCACTGTTTCCTGAGAGTATAGGTATATTTCCCGGTCAAGTTTGTCTTCTAATTGGTGCTTCACAGAGCTAAAAGAGTGTATTAAATTTTGGCTCCCAATTTTCTCCCCATTTTTCACTGCGAGCAAATCAAACATTCTGTATATGTCTGTATCCATATTATCTTCTGTCTTTTCTTTTGCAATGGATTGGTTTGTCATTTCTCATTTTGGGGAATAAATACCACACTGGTGAACTAGTTTTATCCTTTCTTATAATTATAGGAATTTTGTTCTTTGAAATATTTCCTCCTTTTTAAAAATTATATTTTATTGCATATATTTAAGTTACACAACATGATGCTACATTTAAACAAATTAACATAGACTTCACCTTTCACAGTTATATTCCATGCTCTTTAAAACATAAATGAGAAACTAAAGAATTATGAAAAGTATCTGCCACAGTGTCCTACACATAGTGATCAATTACTATGTTAATTTTACCATGTTTCTATATAGATAAAGCCTATCTCAAATGATCAACACTTTTTAACTAAGAGGTATGTGAAAGAAAAGTCCCCACTGACATTTTTCACTTTGTTTTGAAAATTAAAATGGCAGATGTTGGGCCTGGATTTTAATCAATAAATTATGGTAGCATTTAAGTGGTAATTAATTGTTACTGTTTTTAAGTGGCAATTAAATTGTTACTATTTTCTTTAATTGATATTTTCTTTGGTACCATTAATCGAACTCAGGACCTTACGCTTGCTTGGCAGGCACTTGTGCCGCTGGACAATATCCCCAGCCTGTCTAAGTGATTTTGTGACTTTTGACAAATATTATCTTTCTTGATATCAGTCTTTTAAGAAGCTGAAAGGGATTTATTAGAAACATTCTATGGTTCTTCCTAGTCTAATAGTCTATGCTTCTATAATTCTTCAAAAAGAGTGTGTGGACTTATGCAATCAGTGTGAAAATCACTGTGGAGATTCCTAAAAAAAAAAAAAAAAAAAAAAAAACCTTAGGATAAGAGGTCCCATTTGACCAAGGTAGTCCCATTCTGGGTATCTCCTCAGAACAATTAAAAATAACATCATACCACAGGGATATATGCACACCTTTTGTTTATAGTAGCACAGTTTATAATAGCTAAATATTAGAAACAATGAAAATGCTCATCAGTTAAGGAGTGGATAAAAAAACTGTGTTTTTTTTTTAAAACAATGGAGTACTACTCAGCCATAAAGAAGGATAATCTTGAGACATTTCCAGCTAAATGGATGCACCTTGAGACCACACTCTTAAGTGAAATAAAGCTGTCATGCATGTGCAAATATTACATTGTTCATCTGGTGTGAGAAACTTTAACTGTCAATTAGGACCAAAGAATATAATAGGTATTGTGAAATAGGAAGAAGTGATTCAAAAGAAAGGAGAAATAGAAGGGTGACAGAAACAGGAAGGGAGGGAAAAGAAAAAAGATGATCAATGAAGGATGAAATGGAAACAAATGTTTGTAAATAAGGAGGAGAAGAGGGTTTGCAAGGAGAGAAGGGGATTGGGAAAAAAGAGGAATCAAGAGATATCATATACAGGTACAAATTCCCTATGACAATGTATCAATAAACTTAATAAAATAATAAGATATGTGAGTAATAGGCAACTACAGAACTTTCCTATATTTTTCCCTCTTGGCAAATCATCACATATGTTATAACCTTTCCTCCATAGTATTTTATCATATTACATACATCTTCTCCCCCTGCAGTAAAATTCTTCCTCCTCCCTTGGAGTCATCATAATTTTCAACCTGTCATTTCATCTGATGTTTTCAATTTTAACATCCAGACTCACTCCTTTGCAGTTTTATAATTGGTCAGAGTAACAGGCTTATTAAGTGCGTTCTCAGACTGCGGGAGTTCACCCATATTTTAAATCTGTTTTCTTAGATTTGAGTCGATAATCCTAAAGGAATATCACACTCACTTAAAAATGTTATAGAACATGGTGGTGCATGGAGATTTTGAGATTGAGGCCAGCCTGGCCTATGACATAGTGTGTTCAAGGCCAGTCTGAACTATATAGAGGCCCTGTCTCAAAATCAAACAAACAGACCTCACAGAATGTAGACTTCAAGTCAAATTACGTGCTGTCTTAGTAAAAAACAATTCTTGTATTCATATAACTCTTACTATTGTTTTGTTTATAAACTAGTTGAGTTTTGCTAGAATTACTAATAAATAAACAGGCAGATGTGTCTTTGCTATTTGTGCTATGTGACAGAAGCATGAAGTTTTAAACTTTTTTCTTTTGGTTGTTTTCAATAAAAATGACAACTACAGCAAATAAATACAGTCTTTTGAGAATTGTTTTTAGATTAATATAAGAAATGGACAAATCTTAAATTCTATCACAAAACTATATTAATACTAGACATTTTTTCTCTCTATGATCATGAAATATGGACATGTATATTCTAGTATAATAGTCACTTTTGCACAGAAATAACCGTGCTTCAATTATTTTGTGTTCTATTATCTAAGGTTTAAAAATTTCCTATGTCAAGTTATCACTTGCATAAGTTGTAACTTTAGTATATTAATTAATTCATTAGTCTAAAAGTGAAATCAATATGGTAATCAACTAATATTGTATTCAAATCCCAGCTTTCCTGTATCACACTGCATTTCTATAAAGTCTATCAGAAAGAAGACACAGTATCTTAGAAAATTACACTAGCAATGATTAGTATGGATGGACTGTTTTTATTACTTCTCTGTGATGAAAGCAAACATCTGCTAAAGGAAGCATAGCCAAATAAGTTATGCAGTGTATTTAATCAAAAATGAAGAAAGAGGGGCTGGGGATTTAGCTCAGCGGCAAAGCGCCTGCCTGGCAAGCGCAAGGTCGTGAGTTCAGTTCCTGGTACCGGAGAAAAACAAACAAACAAAAAAAACAACAACAAAAAAAAATAAAGAAAAAAATGAAGAAAGAAGTAAAGGAAAAAAGTATGAGAACACTGCACTACAGAATGCTTTGAATTGAGGGGCAGCATAGATGTAGATGTTATGTATTGGTTTACACTCTCACCAACAATGGAGAACTGTTTTTTCCTGAAACCTAACCTGCATTTGTTATTTGCTCATCTTTAATTGATAGCCATTCTTTCTGGAATGAGATAGACTCTCAGTATTGTACGTATTTGTGTTACTTGAATGGACATTTATATTGAACATGTTTTTTGTATTTATTGGCTATTTATATTTCTCCATATGAGAAGTATTTATTCATTTCAGATCTCCATTTTTGAATTGGGTCTTTAAATTTCAGGGGTGTAATTTTTTTTTAGCTGTTTTCATATTCTAGGTACATATTAGTTCTTTGGTTGAAGAGTAATTGGCATTTTTTCCCATTCTGTAGGCTACCTTCTCACTCTGTTGGTGTTTTGCTATTCAAAAGCTATTTAATTTGATGTGATCCTATTTGTTGATTTTTGTAATATTTCTTGCAACTAGGTTTTTGTTCTGAAAACCATTGTTTATACCTATGTTTTCAAGAATTTTACCTATTCCATGTTGCAGCAGATTTAGTGTATGTGTTTTATTCTTCAGATCTTCGATTCATTTTGATATTAGTTGAATGTGTGTCCACAGATATGGGTCCAGGTTCAATCTTCATCATGATGCCCAGAACTGTTTTTGCCATTCTTGATCTTTTCTGGTTCTGTATGAATTTTAGGATTGTTTTCTCTAGTTATTTTTGAAGAATGCTATTGCTGTTTTGATTATGATTGCATTAAATATTCAAAAACAGTTTTGGAAATATGGCCTTTTTCACTATATTTGTTCTTCCTACCTAGAAACAGGGGATACCTTTCAATTTTCTGATATCCACTTCAATCGTCTTCATCACACTATTGAAGTTTTCATTGTAGAGTACCTTCACTTTCTTGGTTACATTAATTCCTGAGTATTTTCTTTTTATTAACGCTATCACAAAAGATGATGCTTCCCTAATTTACCTCCATGAGTGTGTTATTCACGTACAAGCATGTTATTGATTTTCATGTGTTGATTGTGTAGACTGCTATGGTACTGAATGTGTTTAATTCTAGGAGGAATTTTGTAGAAAGTTTATTTTTTCCTATTTATTGGTGGTTTATACTTCTTCATATGAGGTTCTTCTTTATAGAAGATCATGACATCAGCAAATACTGATAATTTAACCTCTTCCTTGCCTATTTATATTTCTTTTATTTCCTTCTCTTTGCTAACTGCTCTGGCTAATGTACTGCGAACTATATTGAACAGAAGTAGTGATAGTGGGCATCCTTCTCTTGTTCCTGATATTGGAGGGAATGCTTTCAGCTTCTCTCCATTGAGTATGATGCTGGATATTGGTTTGTCATAGATGAATTTATCACATTGAGATAAAAACCTTCTATTTCTATTTGTTTCAGGTTTTTAAAATCATGAATAGATGTAGGATTTTCTCAAATGCTTTTCCCATCTATTCACATGATCATGTGATTTTTATCCTTACTTCTGGTTATGTAGTGTATTATATTTATGGATTTGTGTATATTGAACCATCCCTACATGCCTGAAATTACTTGGTCATGGTGTATAATTGTTTTTATAATTTTCTGCATTCTGTTTGCCAGTACCTTACTGAAGACTTTTTCATCTATGGTCAGTAAAAAGATTGGCTTGTAGTTCTCTTTTTGGTTGGGTCCTTTTCCGGAAACAGGCTAATGATTGCTCCCAGGAATGACTTTGAGAGTACCCTTTCCCTTTTGAGTTCATTAAAGAATTATAAGAATATTGGCATTTGATTTTCTCTAAAATTCTTATGGAATTCAGTAATGAATCTATTGGGATCTTGGCTTTTCTTAAGTGATAGTCTTTAAATTAATTTTTCTATTTCATTGACTGATCTTTTATGGCTCAAGATTGTTGTATCTTCTTGCTTCCACTTTGGTTGTTCAAATGTATCTAGGAATCTATCCATTTCTTGTGAATTTTCTATTTTATTAGACTATGGGTTCTCAAATTATTTACTAATGATCTGGATTTCCACACCATCTGTTGCCATTTCACCCTTTTCATTTCTCATTGAGCAGATTTGGTCTTTTTGTTCCTTACTTTGATAACAATGCATAAGAGATTGTCTATTTTCATTAATCTTGCAAAAACTGAATCTTTAGTTCATTGATTCTTTTTCTTGATTTATTTAGTCTCAAGTGCATTAATTTCTGCTCATATCTTTATAATTTCCCTCCTCCTTTTTTTGTATTTCTATTGTTCTTGTTTTTTCTAGAACTTTGTGTAGCATTGTTGGCTTATTTATATGAGCTTGTTCTGGTTTTCTGATTTGGAAATTCACATCTATAAACTTTCATCTTAGGATGGTTTTTGTTATGTTTCATGGTTTCTGGTATGCCATACTGGCATTACTATTTATAGGAACTGTCTAATTTCTTCTTTAATTTCATTTGTGACCCACTGTTTCCTCAAAAGGGTAATATTTAAGTTCCATGTATTTACATAGCTTCTGTGATGTATTTTGATTTCTAGTTTCATTGCACTGTGATCTCAAAATATACATAGGATAATTCAGATTCTTTAGATGTACTGAGGCTTATGGTGTGGTAGAGTATGTGATCTTTTTTGGAGAAAATTCTGGGTGCTGCTGAGAAGAATATGTATTCCATTATTGTTGAGTGGAACAATCTGTAGATGTCTAATTAGTCCATTTGTTCAAATGCTTGGTTCAACTCTAATATTTCTTTGATTTTCTTTGTCTCATTGATCTGTACATTTGGGACAGTGGGCTTTTTGTTAGCTGTTACAATTGTATTAGTGTACTGTGATTTATTGTGTTCATTATGCCTGTTTTATGAAACTGTATGTGTTAGCATTTGGTGCATATATGTTTATGATTGTTATCTCTTCCTCTTAAATTGTTCCCTTAACCAATACCCATGATCTTCTTCGTCTCTTCTGATCACTGTTTGGCTTGAAATTCATTCAATTAGGATACCTTTTCCTTTTTTCCAAGTTCCTATTGTGTGGAATATTAGTTTCTATCTTTTGACTTCCAGTCATTGAGTTTGTTTTTGGGTTACATGTGTTTTTTGTGTGCAGCATATTGTTAGATTTTGATTTTTAATCCATTCTGATAATCTGTGTGTTTTTGGTTGGTGGATTGAGTCTATTCACAGTGATGGTTATAACTGATAACTTTTGTTTTACCCTTGTCATTGTATTATTTTCCTTCTGTTGGTTCCCTTTTTTCCCTTCCACATAACTGCTCATCCTCCCCAGCTGATTCATTCTGCTGGGCTTTTTTCCATTGCTATCTTCATTATCTCTTTATAGGATATCCTTGAGAATTTTTGGGTGTGCTAGTTTGGTGGTCATAAATTTCTTTAGGTGCTCTTCAACAGAGAAGGACCTTAATTCTTCATCAATTTCAAAAGATAATTTTGTGGGGTATGTCAATATGAGTTGAAAGTTGTTTTCTTTTAGAGTTTGAAAGGTTTCACTCTAAGCTCTCTTTCACTATATCAATTATGTTGAGAAGTCTGCTGTAATTCTGATTAGTTTTACTATATAGCTGATTTGTTACATTTCTTTAGCAGGTTTTTGGTTCTGTTCTTGTGTTGGATTTCTGGATCTTTAATTATGATATATCTTGACATTTTTCTTTTCTGATCATGGTTATTTGTGGTTCTAGAAGCCTTACTTATTATATGTCTACCTAGTTTTCTATACCTAAAATGTCTTCTGCCATTACTTCCATAAAGTTTTTTAAATGTCCTTTGTAGTTTCTTCTGTTTTACATTACTTCTAATTAATTTTAGTCTAGTCTTCTTTGCATCACTTAGCAACTGTTGATGAACTTTTCATGACCCCTTTGCTATATTTAAGTTATCTCACATTAGTTGTTCACCAACAATAGCCTTATCTTTTAGGTCTAATGTTTTTTTTCACATTAATTCTGCTGCCTATACTTGCAATAAAGTTTTTAATCCATTTATGCCAAAGGTTGTAATTTTTTGAATTTTTTCAAAAAATTCAAACACATTATCTAGACAATTATAAGGAACAAGAATTTGAAGGAAAATTATGTTCTGTTGTCATATGCATTCCAAATTGGCACACTGGGGGCTGGGGATTTAGCTCAGTGGCACAGAGCCTGTCTGGCAAGTGAAAGGTCGTGAGTTGGATTCCCGATACTGGAAAAAGATGAACCCCGCAAAGAAAAACCAACAACAAAAAACACAAAGTGGCACACTAAGCAGAATGGGATTGATCTGCTTGATTTGTTTGAATGGCCTGTTTCATGAACTTTAATTCTTTTCTATGTTGGATATTTATGGTTTGCATCTCTTTCTGTAGGTCCTCTAGCTTTTTTATTAGTATATCCTCTCAGCTCATTTCTTTTATCAGAATCATTATTTTTGCTAATTTTACTAATTTTCTCTGGTTGAAATTTGGCAAATGTTTTAGTGATCTGCTTTGTTACATTCTCTGGTACCATTGCAGATATTCTGGCTGTGTGTTTTTTAAATTTCTTCCCCCTTGATGCCCCCTGAATTTGCTCTAGGGAGTTGGGAGGTTTTGGAGGCATTTTGCTTCCTTGTGTCCTCATTTTCTATGTTTTAAAATTTGTTTTTTTCTGCTGAAGCTTGCAAATTGCTTATGGTGGGTAACTGTATTGATACTATGGAGACTTCTGTAAGTAAAGTCAATTTTTCAGAGGTGTCATCTTGGTGTAGCTACCTATTGGCCTTTGAGACCTGTCTCAGAACTGAACAACCTCCATCTATTAAGGAAGGGATGTTGCAGCCTATTTGCCCCGGTATCCTGTTCTTTAGGGTTGGGCAGCATTATTACATTTCCCAAAAATTCTAGATATTTGTATACAGAGAAAATCAATTCATTACGACATTTATACCACCTTAGCTAAAGTAGTAAAATCAGCAACAACAATACCAGCAAATAGCATCAAAGCTGGATAATCAAACCCTAAGAACTAACACTGTACCAATTCTAACCATAGAAATTAGATCTATAATAACAGTATAAATGCTAAGACAAACCAGATACTGAAGTACAGTACTCAATAGTGCAGTTTTACTTTCATTAACAATAGCATGAAATTCTATTGTTGTGCTAGTAGATCTAATTTAGATCTACTTTCTATGGTTAGAAATGTACAGATGTAGTTATATATCTACAAATTCATATGGTTTAATGGTTATATTAGTAAGGACAGAGAATACAGCGAATAAAACATGAAAGAAAATTTAACAAATGAAACCTGAAAAATTAACTAAAGGCCAATGGACAGAAGGTGGTAATATTAAAAGATTATATTAAGGAGTAAACAAAAATTAGTAGTATTTGATAACATTAACAGAAAGCAAGTGGGAAAAGAAGAAGTAATAAAGAATACAATTAAACTAGAGAAATAAAAAAGAAAAAATTGCTAGGGAAACAAATTAAGAGATACTGAGGGAAGAGAGAGATTAAAAAGGAAAAAAGGAGGATGTAAAAAAAAAATAAAACAAAGTCATACTTTAAAATGTGGAGCAAGGAAATGGGTGATAAAACTCCAAACTCCACCAAAAATTTTTATAAAATAGAATATAAGGGAAAATGTATGAATAGAGGAGGTAAAAAGGAAAATATTTGGTCAAAAGAAAGGAGAAATAAAAAG
>NW_004955473.1:9287943-9292744 GCF_000276665.1 Chinchilla lanigera | reverse complement strand
GAGTGCTGGGATTACAGGTGTGCACTGCCACGCCCAGCAAAAGGAATTATTTCTATGTATTTCCAGATGAGTATTTTCTTCCAGAGTCCACAGTATTTAATCTTAGAAGTCTTATTCTTCTCTGCTACTCTTTTTAGTCTGTGGGCTTACGTGGTGAGCCCCTGTTTGAAGGGTTCCCCATATGTAAACTCCTATCCATGGCAACAGTCAAAGGTGAGATGCATCCTTGTTCATCTAGGTACACAGAGAAGCCATCAGAACACTGGCCTCCTCTGGATTTGTAGGGTGAGCGAATCAGTGCGTACATCTTCAGCTGCTGCTCCTTTATAAGCCAGATTCCTCAGACCTGTGTTCCTTCCACAGATTACAGCTGCCACGTCCTTTTCTGACCTGAGGTTAAAATTCTCAGGGGATTTCTAGGGACCTATGACTATCCTCATCCCCTCCCAATTGGCTCCTGTAGCTATTTCTAACCAATTACTGTGATATTATATCACTTCAGTCTTACAGTGAAACTGTAATACAAGTTTTCTGCAACTTATTTCCATACATTCAACTTCTTACCACCCAAAAGTGGCAGATTAATCTATTTTACAAGACAACAGGTGCTGCAGATATTTTTATATCTCACCGTGAAGAAGTCACCCTCAGGTTAATATCAAATGCTGTTTTTGTTTGTTCTTTCTCAGTTTACACCAATATGAGGTTGTCATGAGTATAGGGCTGCTGACACATCCATTATTCCTCCTTGAATCAAACAAGACTTCTGGGCTCACCTCTTCCCTAGGCATTGGCCTCTTCCTTGATCAGTTTGGTTGTTTGCTAGTTGTCTGTGTGGCTCTTTTTAACAATGTAATATCTCCAGTGCCCTCAGGAAAATTAAGTGGAATCCTGTCAAGGTCTTTATTCTAGACTTTTGGTTCACCTAAGATCACGTTGTTGCTTGGTTGGCACTTCTACTCATGCAGAGGGGAAAGAAAATTTAGAGCCATCTCTGAGTTGTGGTGGCTGGGCCAAAGTGTGGAATACACAGGTGTAGAGTTGGTCAGGGAACAGTACCCAGGTCCATGAGTTCTTCTGGGGCTGCAAGTCCATGTGTTCCACCTTTCTTCCTCTTACTCTCTTCAGTACCTTAGAAGTCATTCTTTGATATTCAGGGACATGAATTTGGCAACTCTGACAGGTACTAAGACAGGAGTTATAATTTTCCTATATCATAAGTGCCAGAGGTAGCAAGGTATGATTACTATATGAACTATACCTAAATGTCTTGATGAAAGCTTTTTATACTTTCAATTTCTATAAAATAAAAGCTCAGATAGTTTGAACATTTCTTGATGAAGTCATTTGAAAGTCATATATCATATGTTCAGAATATCAAAGTCAAATGGAATCTTAAACTAAACTATTCCTGAGATTGTTGTGTTTCTTTCAGTGTAAAAGTCCAAGAGGATAGTAAACCACAGCCAAAGACAGTAGAAACTTGGATCATTGTGTTGTAGATATTTCAATTTATAAATCAAGTCTTTTCACTGAAAATAATGAGACATTTTCTAGTAACTGTTTACATTTCAGTGAAAGTTAGATGAGTTAGAGAAAGACAGAAGTTGACTAAGAAGACTTCGTCTGTCATGTCCCCACATGTATACCAATTTAAATAGCTACTCACGCACCAAACTACTTCTCAAGACCTAGAAAATCAAATGAAAGAGTACAGTACTTGCTCTAAGTATCAAGATGACAAAATGCATTGAAGAACATAGGAAAGAAAAATTGTCTGTGCTACATTTCTTTTAATACCAGGCAACAGGAAGAGAGGTGCTGGTGACTGAGAAAAGAGAGAAAGAATTAGTCCATGTCTTAAACTTGAATTGTAGTACCAGGTCTGCCATGTAACATCCATCCAATACTGGACAAATACCTCTGGCTTCTGCCCCCAGGCCATTGTCCAAGAAGCAAGTGTCTGGGTCTAAATTAGGTAAGTGGTCAAGAAACTGCCTTTTTCATTTGTCCTTAAGTTCAGCCAATACAGTGCAGAACACAATTTCATACACTATAGTACAAGAAAAGAAAACATAGGACTTTGTCTTGGAATTCAGTATCAACCAAGTGAAAACCAACACAGGGAAGAACTCAAAGGCTCCAGATTCCATGCCAGTGACTATGCATGGAGCCTTCAGACCTACTATGGAACCAGGCAAATACTTACAACATCTACCAAGTGGATTTCTATTCTAGCCAACATCACTTAATTGTTACTTAAAACAATCTTAGGAAATGAGTAAACAAAGTAGCAACAGGGCATAGTAGAATGGACTTTTGTCCTTTGTTCCTGTACTGTGCAGGGATTCTGGGGGTGACTCCAGAATTCTGACAGAATTCCAGAATTAATGCTCACAAGATTGTCCAAACCAGCCTGTGGGAGTGGCTGAGCTGAAGATCAACCACACATTTGGGGCTAGAGTAAGGCCAGCCCCAAGAACATGAAGCTCCAGGCACAAGTCATGTAAGCTAGTTGTTGGGACTACAGCAAGATAAATCCAGCAGGTATATGGCCTTGGTGTTATTCCTTGTTAATTATAGCACACACAGCTTTGAGAATATTTTGCTTTCAGTGTTCTCAGCAAAACAGTGAAAACTTTCAACTTTTGACTCCATCACGTGCTTCTCCCTTTTTTACCATGTATAAATAAAAAAGCAGACAATGCTGGGTTGTCCGTGCCTCTTCATCAGACACATCAGGTTCCACAGTCTCAGCTTTCCTTTTAGTGTGTGTCTATAGTATTTTCTTAATCTCCTGTTATCCCCGTTTAGGACCACATTGGCTGCACGGGTCGTGGCACCAGCCCTCATCCAAGCTCACACAGCAGAATGGAGAAAGTAATTTTCCACTTGGTGGAAGAAAAGAGATAGAGGTTCCTCACTGCTTAGGGACCTGGGACTGGTTCCTACTGGTTGAGAAGGAAGCTGGGAAGAATTTTGACACATGTGACAACAGGCTCATAACTGTTGACAAAACATCTAGGCACAGCCTAGCCCCAGCCAGAAGTTTGTGTAAAGAAACAATTCTTTTTAGGTATTCCTTTAGTTCATACAGAATAATATGTCAACTTCAGCTTTGGGACAAAGTTTGGCTTAGTACACACTCTAGTAATGAAACAGTGACAAGATACCACCATCACACTAGTAGTAAACCTGCATTTAGTCACTCTTTTAGTGCTGACAAAGTGAATACTACAGGCTTAGAAAAATAAGCAGCCAGCTTGCAATTTCAAGAAGGGAAGACACAAAAAAGCAGATAACAATGACTATAATAAATACCTGATATTTTATGCATGGACAGTGTGTCATGCTAACAAGTATCAAGAACTTTCCAGGAAAAGGTGAACTTACCGAATCATCAAATAAGTAGTCAGAAATTGATACAGAAGAACTAATTCATTGAAGCTCTTGAACAGAGAAGTAAAACTCATTGTTTTAATGCCACTCAACAAGCTTTAAATACACAGAGAAATGATGCATCATTTTATTGGAGAAAATTAACAGAAAGGTTGAGGAAATAAAAAACGGAAATCCTTCACCTCAACAGTATGCTATTTGAAATTAAAAATGTGATAGAAGACATCAATAGTAGTATAGATACAACATAATAAAGAATCAATGAGCTAAAAACAGGATATTGGGAAATATATAATAGTAGGAGAAAAATTTAAAAAGTAACAAACTTGAAGACACTAAAGAGAAACTTTAGATAGAATTTTTAGAGCAAATATTCAGGTTATTGGTTTGTAGGTGTCCTTGAGAATGCCCAAGAATTAAAAAGCTTATTAAAAGATATAATAAGAGAAATTTTTCCAAAGCCAGCAAAGGATTCAAATATCCAAGTAAAGTAATGTGAAATGTCACTAGTCAGCGTCACCTCAACCAAGATTATCCTAAGACATATTCAATCAAGATTTTAGTGTTTAGGAAGTAACAGAAAAGAAATAAATAGCACATAATGATGTTACACTTTGCCTAAAAACAAATTCTCGGGTGAAACCTTACAGATGGGGAGAGATAAAGATGAGACTCTTCACAATGCTGGAGAAAAATTATTGCCAACCAGACAGATTGTTCTCAATGAACTTCCATTGGGTGATGAAGGAGAAATTACATCTCAGACAAATAAAAAATAAAAGAAAGTATCATCACTACACATCTTGCACAAGAAATTCTGAAAGAGGGTTCTTTAGTGACATGGGTAAAAAGTAAGCATCAAAATGTATAAAACTTTCTTATAATAATAAATACATGGACAAGTTCAGAGAGCTCTAGTATTGTAAACATAGTGTGTAAAACATTTATATCTGCTGTGGTTTGGTGTGGAATCTCTCCCAAGGTCTCATGTAATGAATGCTTGGTTCCTCAGCTGATGACGCCAATGAGAAGAGGTGAAAACTTTTGTTGGAAGAAGTAGGTCATAGGGAGCACACACTAAGAAAGTGTATCAGAATGTGCGACTCTTCTGCTTTCTTTTTCCTTCTCATGAGGAAGTAAGTATTTTTGCTTTGCAAAAGCTTTTCATGTCATGATGCACTGTCTCACCATAAGCCTAAGGGCAATGATGCCAGCTGATCATAGATTGAAACATCTAATATTGTCAGCCAAAATAAATATTCTCTCCTTTAAGATCTCACAGGAATTTCCTCAAAGCAATGAAAAGCTGATGGTCACAATATCTTTAGTAAGATAAATGAAAACACTTAAAAATAATGATAAAAGCATTAGCATATTAAGAAATATGGAAAATAGGGGCTGG
>NW_004955473.1:9160494-9287843 GCF_000276665.1 Chinchilla lanigera | reverse complement strand
AAAAAAAAAAAAAATGGAAAATAATACAACAAAATTTCAAAAGCATGGAGAATTGGAGAGCAAGTGGAGTTTTTATTAGTATTTCTCACTTTCTGTTTTGGTGTATTAGTCCTATCATCATGACAAATGTTGCCATCATTTCAAAATAAATTGGTATAATAAAAATATATTTTATGTAAACTTCATGGTACACACAAAGTAAAATTGCAGGCAGTTATAATGAATATAATAAGAAAGAAATCAAAGCACAATACTATTTTAAGTCACTTACATCCAAAGGAATAGTATAACAGAGTTAGAAAGAAAGGAACTAAAGTAAAATTGGGGAACATGTGACACACTGACAATAGTGAGACTACCTAGTTATGATTTTCTTAAAGTTGAACGATTAAAGTACTCATTTATGAACAAAATAGCGTTACTATAGAATCTGATCATGTCCTGTAAAATTTAACAAGATTAAAAAAGAAACAACATTTTATCATAAAAATGACAATGTTTGAGAAATAGTTTAAACTGAATTAAATTTATGCAAGTTATACATGAATGGACAAACTGTATAGTACCACATAAATGTAAAATCTGTATGTTCTATGTAGTACTTAATAAATAGAAGTTAATTTTTTAAAAAGAATACATAGAACAGCTGAACGAGTTTAAAAACCAAACCTATTGAGGTACCAAAAAAAAAGAAAAAGAAAAAAGAAAAAAAAAAAAACCTCACACACACAAAAAAACCCAAATTATAGTTGCTCACTAGAAACTCTTTTCTAAGGACACACATAGATCAAAAGGAAAACATGAATGAAGATACTCCATAAAACAGACTCCAAAAGAAAGTAGGAGTATTCATATTTATCAGATAACAAGATTTTAAATCAACAGCAGTACATAAAGAACTCAGTTTATAGTAATGAGTCAATTCAGCAAGAGGAAGTGACACTTTTAAAAATACATACATGTAATATTGGAGCATGTAAATGTATAAAGAAAGTATCAATAGATCTAAAAAGACAGATTCTAATGCAATAATGGTTGAGGACTTTTACACCCACTTTCAGCAATGCACAGGTCATCCAGATAAAAGTCAACAAAGAAACAAGAGCATTCTATTTTACTCTGTAATGAATGGACCTAGAAGATAGATATCTACAGAAAATGTACCCAAAGTTTGAGGAACAAACATTCTTATTAGCACACATAAACCCATAGGGTTTTTTCATAGCAATAGCAAAATTTTTGAAAAGGAAATCAGGAAAACAGTCCTATTTTTAACTACAAAATTAAAATACTTAGAGATAAATTCTATTAAAGAGGTGAAATCTCTCTATTGTGAAAGTTGTAAATTACTGAGAAAAATTTAAAATTATGCAAGAAAAGAGTCATCCCATGTTCATATACTGAAGAATTACATTATGTGAAAATATCTGTAATTCTCAAAGAATCCTACAGAATGAGTGCAATCTTGGTCAAAATATTAGTGACATTTTTCTATAGTATAAATTGAAGTCCAAGACTGTGATGCTCCCTTCCTTGTCATTGTTGCTTAGAATTGCTTTTTTCTACTCTAGGTCCCTTGTTGTTCCACATAAATTTTAAGATTGGTTTTTCCAGTTCTGTTAGGAATGTTGTTGGTATTTTGATAGGCATTGTGTTGAGTCTATATGACAGTTTTGGAAGTATGGCCATGTTTACTATATTGTTTCTGCCTATACAGGAACAGGGAATACTTTCCAATTTCTGATAACTTCTTTTTCCTTTCTCAGGGTACAGTAATATTCATCATAGAAGCCTTCCACTTCCTTAGATTAATTTCCAAGTATTTCATTTTTCTTGATGCTATTGTGAAGGAGATTGTTATTAATGTACAGGAATACTCCTGATTTTTGAGTGTTGACTTTGTGTCCTGATAAACTGTCAAATTTGGTTATTAGTTCTTGGAGTTTTTGGTGGAGTTTTGGGGATCTTCTGTGTAGAGTACCATGTTATCAGTAAATAATAATAATATAACATTTTTTTCCTTATCCATGTCACTTTTATATCTTTCTCTTGCCTTTTTGTTCTAGCTATTGTTTTGAGGACTATATTAAATGGAAATGGTGATTGGGGGCAAGCTTGTCTTGCTTTTGATTTCAGAGGGAAAACCTTTGCCTTCCCTTCATTTAGTATGATGTCGGCCTTTGAGTTTCCTTAAATGGCTTCTATCAGATTGAGATAAAGGCCTTCTATTTCTATTTTCTTCAGAATTTTTATCATGAAAGGGTGTTGGATTTTTTCAAATGCTTTCTCTGTGTCAACTAAGATGATTGTGTGATTTTTGTCCTTGTTTCTTTTTATGTAGTGTATTACATTTATTGATTTGTGTATATTGAACCATATCCCTGCATCCCTTCAGTGAAGCTTGCTTGGTCATGATATATGATCTTTTTGATGATTTGCTGTATCCTATCTGCCAGTATCTTATTGATGATTTTTTTTCCATCTGCGTTTATTAGAGATTGGCCTGTAGTTTACCTTTTTGGTTGAGTATTCTCTGGTTTTGGAATAACGCTAATACTTGCTTCCAGGAATGCCTTTGAGATTACTGCTTCCCTCTTAATTTCATTAAATAGTTGAGGAGTACTAGCATTAGATCTTCTCTAAAATTCCTGTAGAATTTCGCAGTGAATATGTAGGACTTAGGATATTCTTATTTAGTATTTTTTAAAATTATTATTTCTTATTCAGTATTTTCATATCTTGCTTTGGTAGCTCATATGTATTTAGGAATTTATTCATTTCTTGTGAATTTTCCATTTTATTAAAGTACATTTTCTCAAAGTAATTATTAATAATCCTCTGGATTTCAGAATAATCCACAGTGATTTCAAGCTTTTGCGATTGCATGGATTTGGGTTTTTCTTTCCCTATTTTGGAAGATAGGCTAAGGGATTGTGTATAGTTTTTAATCTTTAAAGAACCAACAATTCAATTAATTGATTTTTTGTATTTTTTGTCTCATTTTCATTAATTTATGCCCTGACCTTGATAATTTCCTTCCTCATATTAGTTTTTCTTTTTGATCTTGGAGTACATCATTAGGTTATTTATTTGAGCACATTCTGATTTTCTGATGCATGAATTCAGTATGATGAACTTCCCTCTTAGGACTGTGTTCACTGCATCGCATAGGTTCCAGTATGTCATCCTGACATTATCGTTTGATTGTAAAAACTGCCCAATATCTTCTTTAATTTAATCTGCAACCAATTAATTATTCAAGATGGTATTATTCAATTTCCATGTGTTTTTATATTTTATATAGTTTATTTTGTCATTAATTTCTAATTTCAATTCACTATGATCTCATAGTATGCATGGGATAATTTTGATCCTTTTGTATTTATTTAAGTTTGCAGTACTTCCTAGCATGTGATCTATGTAGGAGAAAGTCCCATATGCTGCAGAGAAGAATGTACATTCTGTTGTTTTTGGATGGATCACTATGTAGTGATCTATTAAGTCCATTTGTTTGAATATTTGGTTCACCTCTGATATTTTGTGTTGAGTTTTTTCTAGTTGACCTGTGCATTTGTGGCAGTGGGGTATTGAAGTCCCCCATTATAACTTTATTGCTGTTTATCTGATACTTCATGTCCAGTAGTGTCAATTCCATACAGTGAATGCAATCATTATGTACTTCAGAGATGTACTAATAGAACTAAAAAAAAAATGATGCTCCTTACAAATGTAGAAAAATAAAACTGAAATTTGTGTGGACCCCAATAAAACCCAAATGATCAATTTCACATTGAGAAAAAATTATACTTTCTGTTTTTTAATCATATAACTCAATTGTAGTTATAAAAACATCATGGAACTGGCACAAAAAGAGATGCACGGACCAATGGAATGGAATATAGAGCATGGGAATAATCTTATGTGTATGCAGCCAACTGACCTTTGATAAAAATGATAAGAACGATATACTTACAGAAGAATGAAGCTAGACTCCTGCCATTTATCAGTTAAAAATTCAATGTAATCTAGGTTAAAAATTTAAGTGTAAGTCCCATAGTTATTAACTATTAGAAAACTTTGATGAACTACTTCAGTAAATTAAAATAGGACAGAATATTTTGGACAACACACCAAAAGCACAGGAAATAAAACCAAATTTGATGAATGAGATTTCTTCTAACTAAGACTTCTAATAACAAAAGAAAAACACAAATTATTGCAGAGATCACCTAGCATAAAGGAGAAAATATATGAAAACTACACATCTGATAAGGGATTGATATCTAGAACATATAATAAACTAAAAATTTCTAATAGAAAAAGCCCTAGTTACTTGATTAAAAAAGGGAACAATATATACATAAATTTGTCTCAAAAAGAAAACACAAAAACTGAAAGCTAGACGTAAAATATTCTGCATTCCTGGCACGTAAATGTAAATCAGCATCTTGGTGAGGTATCACTTAACTTTTTTAATGAAAGCTATTGTCTTTATGAAAGTTGATAACAAGTGATGGTAAGGTAGGAGAGTAAAGGAAACTCTCATACAATATTGGTTAGACTGTAAATTATTGCATCAGCTATGGAAAACAACACAGAAAACCTACACCTAGAAGTACCATATTATCTGTCTATACGACTATTGGAAATGTTTTTAAAAATGAAGTCAGTACACTGAGAAGATATTGGCACTGCTATGCTCACAGCAATATTACTCACAAGAGCTAAGAATGGAAAAAACATAAGTGGTCCATCAACTGGTGAACAGGTTAAGAAAATACGTTACATATAAGGAGAATGTGTTACATATAAATGGTGGAATATGATCAAGCCATAAAATGATGAAATTATGCTTTCATGACAAGATAGATCAAACTGGAACATATAATGTGGGAAATAAGCCAGGTGTAGGAAGAAAAATACTGCACAATCTCATTCACGTGAAATCTCCAAAAGTTTGACTTCATAGACATTTAGAGCAAAATGATAGTTATCAGAGGCTGGGGAGAGAAGAGGAGAGGAAAGGCTAGGGGGAAAGTTAATAAACATGTACTAAGTCATTGTTAGGTAGGATAAATTAAATTCTGGTGGTCTAGTATATATATGGGTTACTATAGATCGTGTTCATCTACTGTACATTAAAACAAAAAAAAAAGAGTTTTAAAAGTTTTAACCCCGAAGAGATGGTAAATATTTGAAGAGAGAGATGTACCTCCACTGGTTTTCATATTACACTATGTATGCATGTACCAAAACGTTATATGGTACACCATTGAAATGTGCAATTTTTCCGTCAATTTTTTAAATATTAATTACTCCAATATTCAAAGTTTTTTAAAGCTGATATTTAACACTTAATTGTTTAAAATCTCTGCATGAAATAAGGAAGTATCTAATGCCTCATTTTAGCAGTGTAATCTTACTGAGAAGTAAAAACTCTTCAGTAAAGGGTATTTGAAATAAAAATGATCAATGCTGCTTATATGTTTTGTGATTATTATAGATTTATTTTTAACTTCAAGATATATAGCTATTACGAACTCCTTGCTGATTCATTACTTTTTTTTGAAAATTTAAAATAGCCATGGGAAATCAAATAATCTTACCTCATACTCTAACAAAAATAGTGCTGTTTATGTTTACCACTAAAGTCGTTTTGATGTGTAAGAGTCAAGTGTCATTGCATTAAAGTAGGAAAACAGACAGAGCACAGAATTTTTAGAGCAACCTGAGCATTCAAATATTGATTGCTATAGTGTGAATTCAGAAATCTAATATGGTAGGAAATGGTAACAATTGAACTCCATATATTTATCTTATGAGAACTTAGAACAAGGTCTTTTAAGCTCACCCCTACTGACATTTTTGATTACATAATTCTTTGCTTCTTTAAAAAACTAATTTAATTTATTGGTACAACTTAGGTATACATAAATATCACATTCATTGTAGGGAATTTGTTCCTGTACATGACATATCTTGATTCCTTTGTTTTTCCTGATTCCCCTCCACTCCATTTAACCCTTCTTCCTCTCCTTACACACAAAGCTTTGTTTCTATTTTATCCTTTTCATACAAAATTCTTTGTTGTCTGGAACGTTCCTATGCATTATAGGTAATATCCATGAGCATTTCCCAGTAAACACTATGAGTATATCCACAATTGTGACAATAAACTCATCTGCAGAAAAAAAATCATCCCCATTTGGTAACTGCCAGCGTAAGTGATCCATTCTGAAGTAACATTTCAATTCTCCTTCACTACAGTATCCTGTGCATTTAATTCCTTCTATACTTTGTCTGCTTTTAGGGGGGTGGGTACTGGGAATTGAATTCAGGACCTTGCACTTCCCAGGCAGGCGCTTCTGCTGCTGAGCTGCATCTTTGGCCTCCTTAATTTCTTCTCAATATCTATTGTATGCATTCTCATATTAATGTTTTAAGTGGTTTTGTCTGAGTAACATATGACTGTTTGCTCATTCTATCTAAATTACACTAATTATAGACACTTGAAAGACTTATTAATTGACAGTGGTAGCATATTCCTTTTTGTCTTATTGTATTATTACATATTTGTAGTACACAATGTTGACATTCATTTTGGGGAATTAGCTCATGGACATAACACGGCATAATTCCTTCTTTTATCTCCTTTCCCTTAACTCCCTGCTCCTTCCACCCATCTCTTGCTCCCCTTCGTTCTCTCTTAGGACATGTTTGTAATAAATGTGTACTTTTTTGTGAAGATTTGGCTCAGGTGCCTTAGGCAATAAAATGCTGTTTGTCTTTGTTGCAGGACATTTATTATTGTTTGTTTAACAAATTAGATATCTTCTGAACACACATCTTGGTCTGAAGTTCTATAAAGAGCTTTTAGTATAGGAGATCCTAAAATAGAAATATACCTTAAATTATTTTAAAAGTCTTTACACTAAATAAACCTGTACTTGTCTGCAGCTAGCATAAAAAATCTTGAGTAAATGAAGTGTCATGAGTCTGCTACTACTCAATTTTCATTCATCTTTATCTTATAAAAATAAAATAAGAATCTTGATCTGCTTTCTCTATTGATATATTCTGACCTTATCATGTATTCTTTATCTATTTTAAAAGCTTTCAGTGCAAAGAGCTTGGCTCACTGTCTGGAGAGGAGAAAGCTGACAAGTTAATCAAGTAGACTGATGGTGTAGTGGCTACAATAAAAAAGGTCAAAATCATGTATTATTTCTTGAAATGTATCTACTGATTGGATGATAATGTCAAGTTCACATCTTTAAAGGCCATTTAATAGATTATAAAAGGAATTTTTCTTGAGGCAAAGCGATTTTGACCTCGTAAAGTGGTGTGTGACTCATTTCAAACGTTGATCTGAAATCATTTTATTCATTTGTTAATTAAATAATCAATTCATTCATCCACCCATCCATCCACTCACATATTTATTGCTTTACCAATACATATTCTGAAGAACATGCTCCCATAAGATTCTGGTTATTCATTCCATGTTACTACTTTTATTCTTTCAAATTTTCTTGAATTTTATTATTCACAATTTCTAGAATAATTAAAGAAATCTCAGTTTTCTAATATGGAAACTAGTTTTTAGGCAAAGTTATTTTAAGGGCAAATATTTTAATATTGGCCTTGAGAAAATGGAAGGGTTCAAAGCATTCTGGTATAGTACTCTAAAGTTGGGGTGCACTCTGCTGCTAATATTTGTAATTTTGTTGGATGTTGTGTCCCTGGTGTAGAGGTGTCAAACTCACTTAAGGTAAATCAGTAGGAAAATCTCAAGTTACTAAGGCAATCTGAAAAATTCATTTCTCAGAATGGCTACATGTGTTGATAACAGTTGACAACTGATTTTAAGAGAAATCTATCTTCTTTTTAAACAGAGGGTAAATATTGTCCTTTGTAATTAATTTCAATCACATTTAAATCTTCACTTGCATTTTGAAAAGAAGAAAATAGGACAAATTTTAATCTATGACAGCCACAACAGATGCACCACTTTATTTTTAAAAAACATATAGGAGGTGAGATTATTCAATAAGATTTTACTTTATTGTATGAAAAATGCTATTTCAGTAAGTGATTACAATGAAGTTTGAGATGTAAATCATGATCTTATATCAATTTAGGTCAATATCTCACTTCTGTTTTTGTGCTTTGTTAATCTATACAATGGAAGTTAATATTTTCATGAAATTTTAAGGACACATTCATGCTTAATGCAGGTATAAATAAAAACAGAAAATCATGAATATAGCTGGCTAAACTTCAAAATTTCAGAGGCAATTCCACTACAAGCAGCAGTTTAGATGAGCCTGATATTTATTATAAGTTATTTAATTTTTTTTTTTTGATACCTGGCATTAAACTCACAACCTTGTGCCTGGCAGGCAAGCACTGTGCCTCTAAGATATAATGATGGCCCCTAAGTGTTTTCTTATCTGAAAGAGGTGTAAACTCACAATATTATTGAGAAAAATGGTTGCTTAATATAACAGAAAAATAATATTATACACCAACCTGTGATAGAAATTTCATACAAGGCTATAATGGAATCAAAAAAAGAAATGAAAAGATCCAAGAATAACCATAGTGGGAAATAACTTCCAAAACAACATAATTTTTTTAGAAAAACAGTTTAAACCCTAAAACTTTTAATAACTTTCACAATTTGTGAGATTTCTTATTTGTCTCCATTGCTGAGGTGAGAAATCCATATTTAAAATAAATATTGAGACCAAAAGGGACCAATATTACTCTTTAAATGAAATAGAAAGAAAAGAAAATTAAACTTTAGTATATGGTTTTCAGTCTTATTTTCAAATAGTATGACAAATATTAAAAAGGTCCTACTTAAGAGAAAGTAACCTTTAATGATTTACTGCTCTGAAACCCCGTAGGTGTCATCATGAACATGGTCTGATATATAACAAAGATGAACATCCAGCAGTATATTTTGAATCTCTATATCTGAGTATGATATATTTAGTCTCCTTTTATGGAGTCTCTTCTCCTGAGAGAAAGGCCTACTCACACCACCTCATTTGCAGAACCTAAATAATTTATCTAGTTACTCCAGGTTGTAGAAGGTATTCCCCTCATTCTCCTAAAGCGAACTGGACTAATTGACTTGTTTCACAGGACTAGAATGTGAAAATCATTAACTTCATAGTAGAGACACATGGGAAATGCCATTTTTGAAAAGCGATTGAAGTTAATATTACTAGTTATATGGACATCACAAGCATTCTTGCTCCATGTCATCTGTAAAGCACTTTGCATTTATAATATCCTTCCTCCAAATTTACAATCATAGTGTAATCATGAGGAAAACATCAGAAAACTCAAGGAAGATACATTCTTCAAGATGTGTAATCAATTCTCAGAACAGTTGATGTTATGGTAAATAAGGGAAGATTATAGAAAAGCACCAGACACCAGAGAATAATAAGGAGAGATAACATTTTTTCAGTTTTTTAAGCTGTTTTATTTTTGTTTTTGGTTTTTTTTTTTTTTTTTGGTTTTTCTCTGGTACCGGGAAGCGAACTCATGACCTTGCGCTTGCCAGGCAGGCGCTTTGCCGCTGAGCTAAATCCCCAGCCCTTTTAAGCTGTTTTAATAAAATATCTCAGGCTTGATCACTTGGAAACAGTAGACATTTATTTCTCACAGATCTGGAGGTTGGGAAGTCTGAGATGATGGCCACACAGGAGACGATGTCCTGTCAGGACTGTTGTCTATTTCTGAGACTGCGTCCCATAGTTGCATTTCCTTAGAGGGATGGAATGCAATTCAGAAGGTATGGAAAGGTATTTCAGATTGTATGGAAAGGTATAAGGTAATTCAGATTGTATGGAAAGGTATAAGGGCACTGACAAATGGGAAGATTCTTATATTAGGGTTCTGTAGGAAAATAGTGTATTTCTCCAAATAAACAGAACGCAGCTCTAGAGACCGAAAAGTTTGAAAATCTGATATTAGCAACTTGGATAGCCAGAAAAACCAATGGTGTGCTTCCAGTATGAATCTTAAGACAGAAAAAATTCAATACCTTAACTCAATGTAAATGAACAAGAAGAAAATTTCCTCTTTTTTGTGAGAGGGTCGGAAGTTTTTTCTATTCAAGATTTGAACTGCTTGCGAAGACCCTTACCACATGACAGAGGCAATTTATTTTACTGAGGCCACTAATTTAAATGCTTATCTCCTCCAGAAAGGCCCTCACAGGGGTATTCAGGACAGTGTTTGACAACGTGACTGCACACTGCATGATCCAATGAAGCTGACGTGAATTTAGCTATTACCTCCCTATAGTAACTTTTAAGTTCTTCTATAAAGGTGGAATTCTTCCAATTAAAAACTTACAGGAAATTGTCCAGATTTTTTTAGTTATAGTTATTTCAAGATCAGATTAGATGATGGCTATAATTTTCTTCTAGGTGGAACTTTGATATAAATCAATCATGACTATACTGGAATCACTCTAACTCCTTTAAGGGCAAGATTCCATTGCATCCATCTGTATCTCTAGCACGTGATGCAGCCCTTGACAAAAATGAATATTTGTTAAATAAATAAGCGTTATCTTTTCTTGACAAAAAGTTACAACCTTCATTTCCCTGGAAGTTCTTACTTCCTCACAAGAAAAATACACATTTCCGAGAAGACTAGTGGAAAACCTGAAAAACCTTTTATATATAAGGTGTAACTATCTGGATGAAGCAAGAGGCTGCAAATCACTCTCGGGAGTCTTGCAACATGCAGAAGCTGTTTAAACTGTACTTCCATGTTTTATGATGTCAGCAAGAGCCTTCTCAGTGAGTGATTACAACCTTGTATTTATTCATCATCCATCTTTTTTCTTATAACGCAATTGCTGTGCCAAGTTATAAATTTGAGCATTCATATTTGGAATTTTCAAAGCCTATAACCTCGAATCTTGTGTATCTTTTTCCATGTTAGCAGAGGATCTTATCACAAAACACATTCTTCAAAAACTCTTATATTTGAGTTCAGAGGTATGCGTACACAGGGAAACATTTGTACGAAGGGTTATGCACTTTTGGTTTGAAATTAAAATGTGCAAATATGTTCAGCTTCTGTCTTGCTCTATTTTACAACAAGAAGTAAATGTTAAATGAATATTAATAAGAAATACAGATGAATATCTTAAACTCTCACTTTAACAGATATCCAGCATGGATCGATAGTAATAATATTTCCAAAAGACTTTATTTTAGAGTAGATTTAAATATGTAAAATTATAGCCTTTGATCTGAAATATTACTTCGAAGAAAATATTAAATTTTGTATTCATTGGCTTAACTATAGTTAAACTCTTAAAATAAGCTGAATTTAGAACATTAAAAAAAAGGAAAGAGACTGAAAAATAATGCCAGTGATTGTAAGAATAACGTATTAAGCTCGGAGGAGAGAGGAGGAGGTGCGTAGTGTTATTTTCACTGAATTCTGACACAGAATAGTAAATCAAAACTTACCGTTCTTGAAGAAATCATCCTAGAATAGATGCAGAAACTGCATATAACTCCCCAATCTGCTGGTGCAAAGGAAGCAGCTCCTTACAATTTAACCACTGAATCACATACACGAGAAAACTTGCCTAGATCCATATTTTAATAGAGGCCATTTAATCTTTCACAGGTTTCAAGTAGTAGACTGAAAATTTAGAGGGACCTAGATACATTTCTTCTTGAATAGTCATTTCTACCACTTAATCTGAATTCTAAGAATTTATATTACTTCATTAACACGCATCATGTTTAACTTGATGTACCTACTTGAGTAGACCCAGTTATTTAATCAAACACTAACTAACCTAGATATTTTTTGAAAGTTACTTGTAGATGTGTTTAACATCTACAACATATTGACTTTTTAAAAATTGCCTTTAATACTGTAGGTAGGCCTCAATGAATCAGTTGCAAGGGCCCTAAGAGTAAAAAGTGAGTTTTCTCAGAGAGGAAGAGATTCTGTTTCACAACTGAAGAATTAGACATTAGATATATAGACACTGAGTCTAGATATATAGACATGTATCAAATCTATAGTTATATAGCAATATCTATGAATATCTGAGCATTCATTTGTATGTCTATGGATATCCATATATGTACATATATACACCTATGGAAATACAGATATCTATCAATTTATATATTAGATATAGTGATTAGATATGTAGATATGTATGTCACAGATAGACTCCATCTCCTATTGCCTCAGTTTCTCTGCAGAATCCTGAGTGCTACATCCATCATCTCTAAGTTTTCAAATGAATTTAGAACTAAGTAGTTAATAATAACAATGGTAGAGCAATTAGAAAAATTATACACAAAAATCTTCTCTTTGTGCTCTTCGGCCTTGTCATCAATTTGGTGGACAGCTGATCAATGGAATAAGGAAAGCTATTTTCAAAAGTGCATGAAGTAGAAAAGTCTTAATTTAACATTTCCTGGTCTTAATTATAATGATTGATAGAAGTGTTAAATATTCAGATAAGACTGGTCAGTGTTTAGAAGTGCCTTTCCTCTGAAAGTCAAATAATGTACATGTGGGAAAAATGTAAATTCTCTCAAAGTTCTTAAAGCTTCTCAAGATACACATATTTCTCATCTCACTATCTATTTTATACACAGCAGCACTGCAGAATAGAACTGTCTGTGATGATGGATTTCTGGTTGTTGAGCATTTGAAATGTGGCTAGCGTGATAGAGAAACTACATTTAAAATTTTATTCATTTTTGTTTAAATGTAAATATAGGTAGCTACATATTATTTGTGGTTACCATGGACAGCACAGAGTTTGTTATACATATTTTGAACATAAATATACAATTGAAATCATAAGAGTCAGAGTAGACTGATTAATATAACTAGAGATCATTCAACATCTTTGTTAGGTCACTTTAAATGTAAATTTCCATAATTATGTTCCTTGGAACGATTTACATTATTTTAAAACAGGTTTCACTGATAATGTGAATATCATGTACAGCACTTTAAATGTCCTTCTTTGATATGTAGGTTTTATCATTTAAATTTATTTTGGTAGTGCTGGCTGTCATTCTTTGTGTGATGGTGCTCTCTCTAGGAAGAAGTCCTTTGGGGCTGTATGTACAATATAAACTTTTTTTCCTTGAGGTCACTGAAATATTTATTTAACACTACATTTTTGTTGTTTTTTGGTACTGGGAAATGAACTCAGGGCATTGCACTTGCCAGTCAGGTGCTTGTGCCACTGACCTATATCGCCACCCCAAAATATTTATTTAGTGTACTTTTGTGTCTTAAATAATGTCCATGAAAAGTAAATAAGTATACCGTGTCTTATCATAACATCCAATACTCCCTTATCTAATATCCAGAAATAATTTTATGTACATAATAATTGCAGGAATAAATACAGTTATCATTAGATCAATGTCTCAGGAATGGGTAGTAAAAAATAACTTACCTTTGTTTAAACTAGTGATAAAATGGTTTAAACATGTGGGGGTTGTTCACATTGCAGAGGTATTTTTTTCAGTAGTCACAAGAAGCTACAATCATCAGAGTAACTTTTTACAGTGTATATTTTTGGCTTATGAGTTCTGCCCTAACTCTTTTCTTTTATATACTCCCATTTGGAAGTTAGTGTCCCAGATTAGTCATATTGTTGGAGTCGTGTTTTTGAACATTTATAAATAAATGACTTCCTCAAAACTTGCCTATATATAATTTCAACTCCAAAATGAGTTATGCAGAGGTTTCCCTGAGTAAATAAATACAAACTGCTTTTGTATTTATTCATTTCCCTGAGTAAATAAATACAAACTGTATTTTGTATTTCCCTGAGTAAATAAATACAAACTGCTTTTGTATTTATTCACTTCCCTCTTGCTGGGACAAAACACCCAACAACTTCATCTTCAAAGAGAGGTTTATTTGGCTCACAGTTTCTGTGTCCTTGGTTTATGGGTGGTGGGCTCCAAGGAGAAATAACATGGTGGAAAGCCATGGTGAGGGATAGCTCCTCAACGCATAACAGCCAGAAAGCAGAGAGTAGGATGCTAGAAGCTGGGGACAAGGATATACCCTTTTCCAACAATGCACTGCCTTCTCATAGCACCTGATCTACAGAACTCACCAATGGATAAATGCACTGAAAAATGCAATCTCTCCTGATGCAAGTACTTTTCAAACATATGAAACTTTTAGGGCTGACTTTTATATTTAATCCAAAGCACTCTGTCCCTAATCTCCAAATTGCTCAGGTTCATCGAACTTTGCATAATGTATTTAGTCCATCTTTAAGATTTGCCAGATTTTTATTGTTCTACTGCTGCTGAAACATCAAAGTTCAAAGGGCCCTCTGAGACCCAAGGCAAAATTTTAGCTGTGAGCCACAATGCAAATATAAAAAAGAAATTTAAATATTTTTCACACATAAAGGCACAGGGTAAATATTCACATTCCAAAAGGAAAGAATAACAGAATTTTGTTCAATTGAAAAGAATTGGACCAAAATGACTGAAAACTAGCAGGGAAAATATTAAACTTGTATCTATATGTTCAGCACCAGGGGTAGACTGTGGTGAGATGTAAGCTCCAAAGGGCTCAGAAAACCCCATCTCTACGGCCTTGGAGTTTGCAACCTACACGGCCTTCCATTTTGGCTGACTCTGCTCATTGCCAGAGGCTTTCCTCACAAGACATTCCACATTCCTGACATCTTCAACTTCCTGGGATCTCCATTGTACCATTAGCTTCACTCTCATTGCTTCAAGCATTATTCAATGGCTGCTGATAGGGACTATGATCCTTTCATATACTTTTGCCTGGCCTTCTTGGAATTCTTCTAAAATTGGAGTGTAAGCTTCCATATAACACTTGCACTTTGCCTTCTCAGAAGACAAGTAGCAGGATGATACCAAGGTGTTCTGCCAGGTCAACCAGTAGCTGGATTAACTTAGACCATAGCTGCATTGGTTTCTAAATGCCTGGATGGCTGAACTTAGGAAACCACTTTTCTGGTTAGCCCTAAATGAACAATGTGTCCTGGGGATTCCTTCTCAATATTTAAAAGGAGTTTATCCTTTTACATCATGAGCCTCTAATGGGTGGAGATATAGCATTTCTATTGTCCTCATACAAAGTACTTGTTTACTTTTTAATGCTAATATTGTTAACAACCATAGTCTTCTTGATTTCAACTTTAGAAGTGCTTCTTTTGTGGCCAAACTATAATTTTTGGAACTATTGGACTGTTTTTTGTTCCTGATTTTCACTGTAGATCTGGTTAAAAAAAAAACAACTTGCTGTGTCCATGCCTCATCTTAAACACTGTGCTACCTTGAAATTTCTTCCACTAGATGAATTATTCCTCCACCTTTAAAATCAGCTGCACAGAAAGTCTTTGGACACAGACAAAATGTAGACAAATTCTTGCTGGAATAAGATATGCATGGTCTCTCATCCAATTCCAAAACAGTCTTCTATCATCTGAAACCTCATGACTGCAGCCATCACTGTCTGAATTTCTAACAGTATTCTGCTCTTCTGAGCCTTGACAGAATCATCCATTAAACTCTGCTTACAGTGTTCTAAGGTTTCTCATCTCCAAATCTTTCCAACCTCCTACCACAGATCAGTTCCAAGTGCTTTCAAAATACATAGTCAGATACAGTCAAAGCAACAATCCCACTTCTCTGGTAGCAATTTGTTGCCACTTTTCCATCACTATGACAAATTTCCCAACACCTACAACTTAAAGGAGAAGTTTATTTAGCTCAGTTTGTGGTAGGCTCAATCCATGTTTAGGTGGCTCCAAAGGAAGCAACAATCTGATGGAAGAGCATGGTGGAAAACAGCTTTTCAATTTATGGCAAGTTGGAGGCAGAAAACAAGAAGGAAAGGAGGGTCAGGAGGCAAGCAAACACTTTTTAAGGTCATGCCCTCAGTGGCCTATTCTTCCAATCAGGCTCCACATCCTCATAGTAAATGAACTATTGAAATTATCCATAGATGAATTCACTGACGAGTATTGTGCCCAAATGATACAGTCACTTTCCAAATACATGAGACTTTGGGGAGCATTTTAGACCTAAACGATAGCATCATTCAATAACAATATCCTTATTTTGAGCATGTTTTAATTGCCAAAACTTAGTGAAATCCAAATTAATATATGATCGTAATGGACTATTACAGAAATTCTGGGCGTTATGGAAGCTCTAAATATGATATTGATCAGTTCATCCCCTCTTTTTTTTTATAGTCTAAGCAATACATTTTAAATAAACAAATGGTATTTCTTGAGACTTCCTGATGCAGTACTTAAAATGCTTTTAAGAATTTCAGATTACCTAGAACTTTCTTTTATATGAGTGCAAGTCTTCCCTGTACATTTCAATCTGTTTTCTAATTCAGACAAATTCTCTCAGTTCAGACGATTGAGTGCATATTTTATGGTTGGGGAAATTATAGTTGCACACATCTAGCAGTTCTATGCGCCTTTTCTCTGTTTACTTTTTTTTTTTTTGTCTCTTTGAGACAGGATCTTACTGTGCAGTTCTGGCTGGCCTTGAGTTCACTTTGTAGCACAGGCTGGTCTCGAACTCACAACAATCCTCCTGTCTCAGCCTCCCGAGTGCTGGAATTACAGGCGTGTGCCACCACGCCTGGCTCTCTGTTTACTTTTTATAGAATACTACTCTTTTAAGGAAATGACTAAATCCATTATTTAATAGACAACCTGGCTCCTCCATAAACAGTAATGCTTACTTACTTACAAAAATAAGCTGTAAACAGGGCATGGTGGTGCATGTCTGTAATTCCAGCACTCGGGAGGCTGAGACAGGAGGTTCGTTGTGAGTTTGAGACCAGCCTGTGCTACAAAGTGAGCTCAAGGCCAGTCTGAACTACATACCGAGACCCTGTCTCAAAAAGACAAAAAAAATAAAAAAAATTAAAAAAAGCTGTAAGAAATTGCATCATTGAAAGTTAATCAGAAGATTTTCTTGTCTGGATGTGGAAAACTTAAGTAGTATCACTTCACCATATGAAATATGAATTAAAGTTGTCCTATTTAGCTTGAACTCCCATTAACATTATATAAGGTTGCCACTGATTAAAAACTTCAGAATTATACTTTTGTGATTAATTTCTGTTTGGGAAAATTATATCACAAAGCATTTCCCCCACCTTACTATCTACCACAACTTCTTTCAATTTTGGGGCCTGGACAGATTGACTTAATGATATTGTTGGGGCTAAAGGGAATTGAATATTTAATACTTTTCATTTTATTTTAAATGACCCTTCAAACAGCTACTCTGAGAGTGAAACTCATCATTCTTTGAGGCTAGTACAGGAAACATTTTCTTTCAGTTGCAAACAAAGTACCTTTGGCACAAGATTTTTTAAAAAATCTTTTTATTTCACAGTATTTTTATTTCTTTTTATTTCACAATATTTAATCTAGTGAAACAATATTTTCTTAGGCCAAGCATAAAACCTTGGCCACAAGAGGAAAAGGAGAAATCTATATAATGTACAACTACACCTGTGTGTATTATTTATAACAGTAACTATTTTGATACACCTAATACATTGTGATTTTCTCCCACTTCTCAAACTTCTATTATCTATATAAACTTTATTTAACAAAATTTTCTACGTTTTAATAAAAAGTTAATTAAAACAAGCTGCATCTTCAAACATTTATGTAGGGGGGCTGGGGATTTAGCTCAGTGGCACAGCGCCTGCCTGGCAAGTGCAAGGCTGTGAGTTCAATTCCTGATACCTGAAAAAAATCGAAGAAAAAAAAAAGCATTTATGTAGAACCGTTTCATTCAATAAACAAGTCCGAAATCTTTAAATTGTTCAGAAAACAAATATTCATGATTCTGTATTTTTTTCACTGGAATGACATTGCAAGCACTCTCTCTCTCTCTCTCTCTCTCTCTCTCTCTCTCTCTCTCTCTCTCTCTCATTTTCTCATGAAATTTTCGTAAGTACTCATTCTCAACAAAAGCTGTTTTGCCCATAAAGGAATATATATTTTCAAAATTTCTGGAGGCAGTTTGGTCAGGATTGGGAAAGTAGAACTACTAGAATCAACCAAGTACAGGCGAGAAATCTTGCTAAACATCCCATAATGCAGAGGGCATCCCCACGTACTAGAGTTATCCGATCTAAATTTCAAATGTACCAATTTCAAGAATCTCTGGTTATACAAAGACAGCTGTTCAAGGAAGATAATTTTATCCACAAGAAAATTGGGTTTATGTGAAATAATTATACCACCCATTTATGTATTCAAATGCTAAAAGTTCTCTCAAAAATTCACTCTAAATTTTCCTACAAAATATTGAATGTAAAACTTTAAATTTACAATAAAAATAACAGATGACTTGAATTTCTTTTGAAGAAAAATAAAAATAAATTTGAAATCCAAACATGGAATGTCACTAAAATCTAAGAAATATAAACCGCCCCAAAGCATAGGGCTACTTAAAAGTTGGATGCATGGCATATCTATATATCTATTGAATAATTATAAATGACAGTCATGAAGTAAATTATATATATAATTTATTTTAAACATAAAAGTGCATAGAAAAAGCACAGACCAGTTTGGCTATAATTCAATTTCTAAGATATTAATTAGCTGTGTTGCTTTTGGGAATTTACATAGCCCCATTAAGCTTTGAATTCTTCATCTTATGTTGGTATACTAATAATTACCCAGTAAATTAATTGGGGAGATTAAATGAACTCATGAAGGTAAATACATCAAACAAGTTGTTATTGGCACTATAATATTATTAGCTTTACTGTAATCTATTTTTAAATATTTTGTAATTGATATGAGTATATTTCTTAGTACCTAAATGCTAGTAACATATCAACATAATATAAGATTAATGTATGAGTACTGTAGCAAAATCCGTCAATAAAACCCAGTCTCTAAGTAGAGAAGTTTAAGTATTTATAAGTGTACCACAAACTTGGGGGCTATTGGAATGAGTTCAGTGTGGATATTGTAATGATATAATTTGACTACTTTGAAGGCAAATATATCAATACTATATCTTTCTTGGTATCATATTACATTCTTAGAGATAGTAAATGGAGCCCTTGTGACTTCTGAGAGTGAGAACTACAATTATTCTCTGTAAAGAATATATATAGAATATGAGGGAAGACTAAATTTACAGCAATGTAAAAGTTAAGAACTTTCAGTATTTAATATATAGTGTGATGACATAAATAGCTTCACCAAGACCTTTTATAAATTATATTATATATCCTTACTAAAATTATTTAAAATATAATGAATCTATGAAGTACAATACAACTATTTAATATTAATATGATAAAGGGCAACTATGATTTTTATCTCAGTCCCAACACATTCACTCCTACAAATACTTTGGATGTAAAAAAGCAATTAATGAGTAGAAACTGTTTCTTGTGAATAATTATGGAAATTAAATATTCTAAGAAATAGTTCCAGTAAGTGCCAGAATTAGAAATCTTCACCTTACACAAGGTCATAGAAGACTAAATGTTCATAAACTATGCCTTCTCAATTGAACAGTTTCAGAAATCCCCCATTTGTCACCATCAATGTTGTTCAGCACTTGTGAGGAAAAAATTTCCTTTAATTGTCCAATAATTTATTTGCCAAATAAACCCTTTCAGTTTTTACTTCGACATACTTTTTAGTGTTGATAGCATACCCCATTCATTACTGGATGAAATTATGTCTTATACTTCTTGAACAAAGACTTATTGCATTAAATTATGATGAGAGTAGTTTCCCTTCTATATTTTTTATTATATTATAGACTCATATATATCTTTATACTGTTACCACATTATTTCTCCTTTAACATTGCTACTTTTCAGTGTTCTCCAGACAGCAAATTACTATATTTCAGCTTTTTCCCATGAAATATGATCAATTTCTCTCATTACAGATACTAAATTCATATTAGCTAGATAACGTCAGTGCCAACATCACATAAATTTAAGGTTTTCCAGAGATTTTGATTGACTAATGATGTAAGAAAGTTGAATAATGGATTATAGCATATGTTTTCTCCATGGTTCACAAATATACTAAATATATCAAGTGATATACACAGATTTCACCAATAACTCACACAAATACTGTAACTAAACCCTATTTTATCTAAAATGGAGGCTATTTTCTCAGCATTTTAATAAATCTTATATCGGGAGTCATTTTGGAAATCTTGATTTCACAAAACATATTCTACCTTAATTTTATATACATCATAGAAAATGAAATAACTACTTGCTTTAGAGGTTTTTTCAAATTACAATAATAGTAATGAACTAATATTTTAGAAGTCTGATATTTTTTTAGTTTTTCAAAGAATTAGTTATAAGAATATTAAAATATGTAATAGTAAATACAATAAAATATATTTTAAATCAATAATATAGTTTATATTTAATAACATAGTCAAGTTTATTCGTGGAAAGCAATTGTACTGAATTTGACCATGGGCATGAAAATATTGCGTATTCCAACTATGGTGAAGTAAAATACAAAATCATATTAGGTTTCAAGAGCTAGTTATAGGAGGATGTTTTCACACATATTGAATGGGTATGTATTTGTTAAACTACAATATGAAGTGACAAAATTAACACCCTTTGATCTTTGAAGTTTCTAAACTCTTTCAAGTTTCTTGAGCAAGATATTCATGTAAAAGCGGAGAAAAAACTAAGACCAAGAAACATAATAGCCTTTATTTAAGTATTTCTTAACGAATATGTTGAAATATTTCTTGTGTTGGAAAAATTTTGAATACAATAGGCCCAGCATCTAGTAAATATTTAATAAAAGTGCTATATTATTTGAAAAGGAAGAGTTCTTTATATTTACTCTTAGTTGAAAAATAAGGAAGCTTGATTTTTCTCCCTCAAGGCTATATTTTCTGGTGAGAATATTTCACTTCTTTGCCCCCTGTAGGTTAACAAGTTTATATTAATAAAAAACATGCATTGTTGTTATTGTAGAGATACATAATGAGTAAAACATGGTCTATGAAATTTATTTCTTTTGCTAAATGCTCAAAATATTGTATCTGTCACGAATATAATGGAAAAATGTAAAGCTAAGCCTGGGTTGAAGCACAAATTTAAATATATACCACGGTTTTAAGTTACCTTTAAATATTATACTTATAAATAAATAAAAGCACTACTTAGTGGTGTGGATACCATCTAGGACAGCTTGTATCTTTTTGCTTTGTCCTAAATGTTTAAAATACACTTGGTAAAAACTTAAATACAGTAAAACTTCTAAGTCCAAATGGAGAAGAGTAGAAAAAAAAATCGTGGATCTTCAATAGTTTGAGGACTGGATGACATTTACCATAGATAGTAGATTGATGTCACTATTCTTGGGAATTTTTACAGAAAAACCAGTGATCCCAATATGCTGATATTACAGAACTCATTCGCAGAATGATTGTTGTACATAATTCCCATGCAAGTCCATATCAGTAGGCCAATGGGTCTGCAACAGGAGGTTGCAGAGTCTATGCCAAAAGTCTGATGAAATCCTGGATTTATTTCATTCACCTAATTGCTCTGGTTGATGTTTCAATTGCTGTAATGAACAAGACTGGCGACAATGGATATCCTTTTTTTCTCATTTTGAAGGAAAAGCTTTCAGATTCTTTCCATTTGATTTTGTGTTAATCATGGGTTCGTCAGAAACTCTCTTCATCAGATTGACATTTTTTTTCTATATCTATTTTTTTCAGGGTTATTATCATGAATGCCTATTGAATTTTCCAAAAACTTTTACATCACTTATTGATATATGAAGCCAAAGAGTCTGCACTAGCAGGCAGGAGATTATTTCCAATCTAAAGTCAAAGACTTGAGCTCCTCTGAAGAACAGAAGCAAGTCCATCCTTCCTTATTTTCCCGTCATACCATCCAGGCAATGAGCCACCCTAGGACGAGTCCCAAACAACGTAGGGTGTAGAATTGCTGAAACTCAAACTACTAACTTATCAAGTTGACACAATCAATCAACCATTACGTATACTAACTTTAATTCTTCAGCTATATAAGAAAGATGGTATAGCTGAATGCAATGGAAGTTCTACAAAGACTTTATGAGGAACTTACATATTTATTTCTAGATTCACTGTACTCATTTTCATTTTGTTTTAAAAATTTTTATGAGTACATGTTTGCCATACATCATGGCAAATTTGTACATGTACATAATTTGTACTTGCATGTACACATTTTAATTTTTTCTTTGGCCCTATTTTCATCCTCTCCCTAATTACAAATCTTTGTTTCCATTTTTTCCCTTCCATTCTCTTTTTTAAATGCCTTTCACTTCCTTCCCTTTTTGCTCTGCCTCCATTTTTCTCTACCTCCATTTTTCTCCTTTCCATTGAAGATGTTTTTTCTACTTCCAATATCTATCCTCCATTTTGCTTTTTATTTTCCCTTTGGGTTTTTCCCACAAAGGAAACAAGGCAATATTGAAACTTGTATGTCTAATTTATTTCCTGAAAATTATGGTATTGAAATGCATCCATTTACCTAAAAATGTCTCAAGTTTATCCATCATTTTGGCAGGGTAGTGCTCCACTGTATATAAATATCACATTTTCCTTATTCATTCCTCTGTTAATGGACATATTGAGTGTTTCTCAGGTTTAGCTATTATAAATTGTGCTGCTTGAAACATGGGTATGCGTCAATCACTGTCTTATGATAGTTTTAACTCTTTTGTTTCCCCACAGCATCGCCAGTATTTGTTATTACTTGATTTCTTGATGAGGGCCATTCATTCTGGAGTGAAATGGAATCTTGGTGTTTTTTCAAATTGCTTTTCTTGAATGGACAGTGATGTTGAACATTTTTTCATGTATTTATTTGCTGTTTGTACTTCATTTAAAAATTGTCTATCCATTTCAGATCTTTATTCTTGGATTGGAATTTTACGTTTAATGAGCCTGAGTTTTGAGTTCCTTATAAATTCTAGGTACTAGCCCTTTGTCTGAAGAGTAGTTGGCAAGAATTTTTTCCTATTCTGTCGGTTGTCTATCCTTCCATTTCTAGTTTATTATGCTGTGCAAAAGCTTTTTAATTTGATGTGATAACAGTTGATGATTGTGTGTAATATTTCCTGTACAATTGGGGTTTTGTTCATAAAGTCTGCCTGCATCTATGTCTTTAAGAGCTTTACCTACCCTGGCTTGCCTTTGTTGTCCAGTATTTCTTTTGCTGTGCCTTGTCTTTTCTGATTCAAAATATATTTTAAGTTGTTTTCCCTATTTCTGTGAGGTATGCTATTGGTATTTTGATTGAGATTGCATTGAATCTGTATAACAGTTTTGGAAGCATGGCCATTTCCACTATATTTGTTCTGCCTATTGAAGAACAGGGGATATCATTCCATTTTCTGATATTCTCTTTGATCTCCTATTTCTCTTTGGCTGTGTTAATATGGTGTGCTACAGTTATTAATTTGCATATGTTGAATCATTTCTGCATCGCTGGGATGAATCCTACTTGGTCATGGTATACCATCTTGATGATTTGCTGCATTCTGTTTGCCAGTATCTTATTAAGGAGTTTCGCATCTGTGTTCCCTAAGGAGATGGTTCTATACTTTTCTTTTCTGATTTAAGTATCAGAATAATACTTGCTTCAGGAATGATTCTGGCATTATTGCTTCCCTCTCAATTTTATTAAAGAGTTTCAGCATTAGTGGCATTAATTCTTCACTAAATTTCTTGTACAATTTAACAGTGAATCCATCTAGGCCTGGGATCTTCTTCTTAGTAGGTTTTAATTACAATTTTAATTCCATTGAATGATATCAGATTATTTAGAATATTGATATTTTCTTGATTCAGTTTTGCTAATTTTTAAGTGTCCAGGAATCTGTCCATTTCTTTAGTGTTTTAATCTTATTAGAGTACAGGATCTTGAAGTAGATATTGGTGATCTGGATTTCCACAGGATTCACTCTGATTTCATTCCTAATTGATTGAATTTGAGTCTACTCTCTCTTCCTTTTGATAAAGTTGACTAGACTTTTATCAAGTTTGTTTTATCTTTCAAAGAACAAACTCTTCAATTCATTGATTCTTTGTATTATTTTCTTAGCCTCAATTGCATTAATTTTTGCTCTAATCTTTGAAATTTCCTCTCTTGTACAGTTTCTGATAAATTCTGGTATGTTGTATAGACATTTTCATTTAATTACACATATTCTTTCATTCCATCTTTTATTTCCTCTGTGACTCATTTGTTGTTCAGGAGGGTACTGTTTAATTTCCATGTGTTTATGTAGTTTTTCTGGTTTCTTCTGCCATTGATTTCCAATTTCATTGCACTGTGGTCAGATACTATATTTTGGGTAATTTCAATTCTTTTGTATTTACTTACACATGTTCTATGGGCTAATATGTGGTCTCTTTTGGAGAATATCCCATGTGCAGCTGAGAAGATGTATCTTCCGATGTTTTATGGTGCAACACTTTGTAGACATCTAGTAAATCCAAGTGCTCACAGGTTTGTTTTAATACTGATATTTCCTTGTTGATTTTTTTGTCTAGTTGACCTAATTGTGAGAGTAGGGTATTAAGATTCCTCATTAACACTGTTAGTGCTTATTTGACACTTCATGTCCACTAATATTTGTTTTATGTTGTTGGGTGCCCCAGAGTTTGTGCAAATATATTTATGATTGTTATTTCTTCTTCTTGGAATCTTCCCTTAACAAATATGTAGTGTCCCTCTTTGTCTCTTTTGATCAGTCCTGGTTTGAGGTGCACATTATCTACAAAAAGATAGTTAACCCTGCTTTTCTCTTGGATACTGTCACATGGAGTATTGTTTTCCATCTTCTTCTTTAAATCCATGAGTTTCTTTTTGAGTTGAATGTGTTTCTTCACTGAAGTGTATTGTTAGAAGTTGTTTCTTTATCCATTTTGCCAGTCTATTTCTCTTGATTTGTTAGTTGACTCCATTTACATTGGTGGTTACAACTGATATGTATTGGCTTATTTCTTCCATGTTATCTTTCTACTTTTATTTCACCATATTTCCCTTCTGTTTTATTGCTTGCTCTTCTTGGTGACTTTTTTCCTATTGATGTTTTTGTGGTTGTGATCTTCATTTTTTTTTTCTCTTTCCAATATATGCTTCAGGGCATTCTAAAGAGCCGCTTTGATGGTTATGAATTTTCTCAGGTATTCCTTGTCATGGAAGTATTTAATTTCTTCATCAAATTTGAGAGATAGTTTTGTGACATACCTCAATCTGGGTTAGAGGTTATTTTCATTTAGGGCTTGAAATATATCACTCCATGCTCTCCTTCATTGAGGGTTTGTATTGAGAAGTCTGCTGTGATGTTGATGGACTTTTCCTTATAGGTGATTTGTTTCTTCTCTCTAACTATTTTTAATATTCTGTTCCTGTGCTGAATTTCTGAAATCTTGATTATTATAGGCATTAGTGTAGTTTTATTTTACTCATGGCTGTTTGCAGTTCTATAGTCTTCATTTATTTGTATGTCAATTTTTATCTATGGTTGGAAAGTTTTCTGCCATTATTTCTCTGAAGAGATTGTTTCATGGCACTTTGTTTTCTCTAGCTTTCTAATTGACTGCAATCAACCTTATGTTATTCTTATTTGCTTCATCTTATAACTGTTGGATTGGTTTTTCTTGTTCTCTTGCTTTTTTCTTTTTTTTTTTCTTCCGGTATGAGGAATCGAACTCATGACTTTGAGTTTGCCAGGCAGGCACTGTGCCCTTGAGCTAAATCCCCAGCCCCTCTTGTGCTTTTTTGAAGATATCTTTCTTTCATGGTCACTAGATACAGTTCTGCTTCCAAGATCTGATATTCTATCCTCTCCTTCATTCATTATGTTGCATATACTTTCAATGGAGATTTTAATCTTTTGGATTTCCACTTGGATATTTCATGAATTCCATTTCTTTCCTATGTTGAGCATTTGTGATTTCCATCATTCTCCTAAGCTCATCTATTCTTTTATCTCTGTCTACTGTAATATCTTTGATTTTCAGCATAATTTCTTTTTGTACCTCAGAGATTAGTATCTGTACAACATTTTCCATTTGTTTTTTCTGTACAATTGCTATCATTTCAGAAAGTTCTAAAATGCTCAACTTCCAAGTTTGTCTATCTCATTGTGCTCCAGGCTTGTCTTGGGTGGGCTGGGGAGTTTGAGGTTGCACTTTACTTCTGTGTCTTGTCACTTTCTATTTTCTCTTTATTTTACTTTTTTTCCTATGTTGATGCTCTTTGATTTCTTATCATAGATAGCATTGTCCCTAGTACTGAGGCTTCCTTAAGAGATGTCTGCTCTTCAGGGATGTCTTCTAGACGTAGGTGGTTCTTTATCATTATCCTTAAAACTTCCCTTCCCAATTTGTAAATGATGCAAAGTTACTATTTGGCTCAGCACCCAGTCCTTTGGTACTGGACTGTGGTGCTGATTATGACCTCCAACAATCAGAGTAGTATCATACAAGGGAGAAAAACTGATTATAACATGTATGCCATCCTGGCTAAATTATTACAGTTAGTAAAAACAATGTTTTCAAATACAGATTAGCTAGTGACAAACTATGCTAACTAATAACTTGACACTGCTAACTACAGGAGAAAATCCTAAGGTTATATAACAAAATTAAGCATATATCATGTATTTGTCTGCAGTGGTTTTCCCCTTAGTGAAGTAATTTTCCTGTTGTAGGGAGGGTGTTAAGATGGGTAGGGGAGGGGCTGGGGATTTAGCTCAGCAGCAAAGCGCCTGCCTGGCAAGTGCAAGGTCGTGAGTTCGGTTCCTGGTACCGGAGAAAAACCAAAAACCAAAAAACCAAAAAAAAAAAAAAAAGATGGGTAGGGGACAAGACACAGTGATGAGTGAGGTGAAATAAAGTAGAATAAAGGCTGGAGATCAAAGAATGACCACCCATGTTTTGGGAAATTGGAGGACACAGGAGGGAAAGAATGAAAGGGAAAGTGAAGGAATAATCAGGAAGGGAAGAGACAATGTTTACTCACTTGAAAGTATAAATTGAAGAGGTAGTTGTGGAAAGAGAGAAATAGGACCAGAAGAAGAAAACAAACAAGAAAAGGAAGATTCCTAAAGAATGAAAAAAGAAGGAAGAAAGAGAAAAAAGAAAAAGAAAACAACAAAAAGGAGATCTTGGCCTCTGGATCTGGAAGCTAGGACTGGTCTTCCGTTGCTCGAGATTTCCAGAGCTTACCTTCTGGCTTCTCACTGCTTCTTCAGATACTTCTACATTGCTGGTCTTGTTTATTACTCTGCCCACCAAAGGCCCATGTGTGCCACACTCTAGGGGCTGCATGGCCTTGTGTCTCAGTGGTTGCTTTGCCTGACAAAGGCACATGTTTGCCTTCCTATTTCAATGTACTGCACATTTTAGTGTAACGGTTCTTCACTTCTTTCATTAACTTGATTCCTAAATATTTCAAATTTCTTCCTGCTCCTCTGAAACTTTTTGCTTCTCTAATTTGTCTTTCAGTTAGTTTGTTATTTATGTATATTAATTTTATTGACTTTTCAGTGTTCACTTGTATCCTGTTATGCTATCAAATTTAGTTATTAATTCTTGGAGCCTTTCAGTGGAGTTTTTGGGGTCTTCTATGCATGTCATCAGCAAATAATGATAATTCAACTTCTTCCTATCCTATACATATTCCTTTCCTTTCTCTCTCCTTCCTAATTGCTCTGGCTAATGTTTCCAGAACTGTGTTGAATAGGAGTGAGCATAGTAGGAATTCTTCTCTTGTTCCTAATTTTGAGTGGAAACTTTCAGTTTTGTCCATTTAGTATGATGTTGGCTGTGATTTGTCATGGATGGCTTTTATCAGATTGAGATAAAGATCTTCTATTCCTATTTTCTTCAGGGTTTTTTTTAATCATGAATGAATTTCAATTTTCTAAAATACTATTTCTGCATCTATTGAGATGATCATATGTTTTTTGTTCTTGGTTCTGTTAATGTGGTGTACTACACTCATTGATTTGCACACATGGAACCATCCATGCATGACTGCAATGATTCCTTCTTGGTCATGTTGTATGATCCTGATTTGCTGCATTCTGCTTGCCACTACCTTATTGAGGACTTTTGCATCCAATCTTATTAAAGAGATTAGCCTGCAGTTCTTTTGTTGTTGTTGTTGAGTTATTCTCTGGTTTTGCAATCAGTGTAATGCTTGTTTGCATGAATGTTTTTGGGAGTATGCCTTCCCTTTCAATTTCATTAAAGAGTTTGAGGAATCATGACCTGAGATCACCTCTAAAGTTATTGTGGAATTCATTAGTGAATCTGTCAGGACCTAGGCTTTTCTTTGTTGGTAGTTTTGTTTCAGTTCTTCTATTTCATTAACTGATATTGAAATATTTAAAATTTTTATATCCTCTTGATTCAGCTTTGGTAATTCTTATGTATCTCAGAATCTATGCATTTCTTCTGAATTTTACATTTTCTTAAGGTACAGATTCTCACAGTATTTACGGATGATCTTCTGGGTTTCTGGAGGATCCATTGTAATTTCAAATTTTCTTTCCTAATTGTATGGATTTGAGTGTTTTCTTATTTTGATAAGGTTGGCTTGGGCAGAGTTTCTTTATGTTATTTCATCTTTCAAACAACCAACTCTTGGATTCACTGATTCTTTGTATTATTTTCTTAGACTCAATTGTATTAATTACTGATCTGATCTATGTAATTTCCTTCTTTGCCCAAACTTTGGGTTTAACTTTCTCTTTTTTTCCTAGAAACTTGATGTTGAAAATCAGGTTATTTATTTGAACTTGCTGTTTTTTGGAAATAGAAACTCACCACTATAAACTTAACTTGTACTGCTTTCATCCAACCCTATAAGTTGCAGTATGTTTTACTGTCATTATACTTTAATTGTAGAAACTAATATTTTCTTTAATTTCATCTACGATCCACTGGTTGTTCAAAAGGGTATCATTCAAAAGGGTATTATTTCCATGTGTTTATGTAGTTTTTCTAGTTTCTTTTACCACATATTTCCAATTTCATTGCCTTAAGATCTGATAATATGCATGGAATAATTTGAATTCCTTTGAATTTATTCATGCATGTTCTATGAGCTGATGTGTTGTCTATTTTGAATGAAGTCCACTGTGGTGCTGAGAAGAATGTGTCTTGTGTTGTTGTTGGATTGGATACACTTTACATGTCTATTATGATTTGTTCAAAGGTTTGGTTCAATATTTCTTTGTTCATTTTTTTGAGTAGTTGACCTGCTTATTTGTATCAGTGGGATGTGGAGGTCCCCTGTTTTAATTATATCAGTGTTATTTGATTTTCATGTCCATTAATGTTTGTTTTATACAGTTAGGTGTGCTAGATATAAATATGCAAGTTCTTTCTCTGGATTGTTTCCTTAACATGTTATATAATTAACTTTGTTGTCTTTTCTGATCAATCTTGGCAGAAAATTCATTCAGTGTGTAATTATAATAGATAGTTCTGCTTATTTCTGTGTTCCTGTTGCATGTAGAAATGTTTTCCATCCTTTGACTTTTAGTCTTTGAATTTCTTTCCGAGTTAAATGAGTTTTTTGTGTGCAGCATAGTTTTGGATCTTGTTTCTTCATCCATTCTGCCATTCTTTTTCTTTTGATTGGTGAATTGAGATCATTCACATTGATGGTGATAACTGATATGAATTGACTTATTCTTGTCATACTATTTTCCTGTTGTAGGTTCCCTTTCTTTCTCTTCTGTTTAATTGTTTGTCTTGCCTGGTGCATTCATTCTTTTGGGATTCTTGAAATTATTGTTTTTATTTTTAATTTTCTAGAATAGCCTTCAGAAAATTTTGGAAGCTGGTTTGTTGGTCATTAATTTCTTCAGCTTTTCTTTACCATGGAATTACCTTATTTCTCCATCAATTTTGAAAGTTAACTTTTCAGTGTATATCAATTTGGCTTGAAGGTTGTTTTCTTTTAGGGCTTCAAACACTTCACCCAATACTCTCTTTGTCTTTTGGGCTATTTTCAGAAATCTGCTGTGATTCTGATGTGTTTTGCTTTATAGGTAATTTGATTCCTTTCTTTAGCAGCTTTTAAAATTCTGTTCTTGTGTTCAATTTCTGGAATGTCTATTATATGCCTTAGTGTAGTTTTTTTTTTTTTTATTTAAGAACATAGCTATTTAAGGTTCTACATGCCTCACTTGTTTGCATGCTAATTTTTTCCCATGCTTGGAAAGTTTTCTGTTATTACTTCTGTGAACAGATATTTTTATGCCATTTGTGCTATATTTAGATTTTTCATTGATTCCAATTAATTTTATATTATTCTTCGCATGATCCAGCACCTGTTGAACTGATTTTCTGTCATCTCTTATTGTTTTTTAAGAAATCTTTAATTTGGTGATAAGCAACCATAATCCTGTCTTTTAAATCTGATATTCTATCTTCATATTTGTTGACTCGGCACTTTGAATAAAAATTTTTGTTTGTTTTGAGACAGGGTCTCACTGTGTATTTCAAACTGGCCTGGAACTCATTATGTAGACTAGCCTGGCCTCAAACTCACAGTGATCCTCCTGCCTCAGCCTCTTAAGTGCTGGAATTATAGATGTGTACAACGCTGCCCAGGTCAACCTAATTTTTAATCTTATATTATTTTTATGTTGGATATTCACGGTTTTCATATCTTTCCTAAACTCTTCTATTTATAATCTATATCTACTGTAGATTCACAATTTTTTCATTATGCTCATTATTTCTTTAATAGTCTTTGTAATTATTTCTTCTTTTAATTTGCAAAGCATCTTATTCATCTACTTTGTTACTTCCCTTCTACCACTTTGGAAAATTCAGTTTTGTGGGTTTTGATTTCTTCTACCTCAATGGCCCCTGGGTTTGCTTTGGTGCAGTTGGGTGTTTGGGGTGCACCTTGCTTCTGTATTTTCTCATTTTCTAATTTTTATTTATTTTCTACATAGAGATTTGCAAATTTCTTATGGTAAATAGCTTCATTACTAGTATTGAGACTTCTTTAGGTAATGACAGCTTTTCAGAGATGTCTGATAGACATAGCTGGCATTTGGCCTCTGAATCTGTACCAGGATCCTAGGTCTTCTGCTTATTAAGAATGAAAGATTGTAGACTATTTGGTCTAACACCCAGTTCCTTGATACTGGACTATAGTATTGTTTATGACCCCAGAAAATCTAGGTACTGGCATATAAGGAAGATCAACTGATCACAATAAATATGTCACCTTTGCTAAAATAGTAAAATCAGTAACTAAAATACCAAGCATAAACTGGAAAATGGTAAGCTATAAACACTAAGACTTTGCCATCTTTATCTATACATACAAGATTTATAGTTGTACACCAAAATCAAAGACAAATCAGAAAATTATACACAGTAAATATCCATTCAATAGGGTAGTTTTATCCCCTCACGATATAGTGGTATTCAGCAAAGGAAATATATAGTTAGCTATCTACAGATTCATAAAGGTAACTGATATTGATGTGGAGACATGAAGAAAAAAAGAAAAGAAGTAGATTATAACAATAAACCAGTGGAAAATGTGGAGACTCTGTTAATATTGATGTAAACAGTCCTGTTAAAGACTAATGGAAAATTAATGTTATTCAATAACAGTAACAGAGAAGTCCAACGAGGAAAACACTAAAGAATCATTTTTATTTTCTTCAACAGTGTTTAAGGGGTTCCTTTTGCCCTTATTTCTTAGCAGCATTTACTGAATTTTATTATTCTTGATTATATTCTTTCTGATTGGAGTGCAGTAGAATCTCAGTGCAGGTTTATTTTGCATTACATTATTTGATAAAAATGTTCAAAACATTTTAATGTACTTATGTGCCAGTTTGTGACTCCTTTTGAGAAATGCTTGCTTAGTTTATTAGCTCAATTATCGATTGAGTGTTTTGGCCCTACATTTTAAAAAGATTCTTTATATATTCTGTCTAGTAATCTTGAGTCAAAACAGTAGCTGGTAAGTTTTTCTCCCATCGGCAGGTGGTCTCTTGAAACTGTTCATTTCTTTCATAGCTGTGAAGCTTTTTAATTTGAGGAAATCCAATTTGTTGATTATTACTATTATTTCTTGAGCTATAATAGTCTTATGAAGGAAGTAGTTACTTCTATGTCTTGAAGGGTTTTTCCTATGCTTTCTTCTGGCAGTTTCAAATTCTTCAAAATCCATTCTACTTCATCCATTTTAAATGGGATTTTTACAAATCTAATAAAAAGTCTAGTTTAAATCTTATAAATATCCAGTTTTCCCAGCTCTGTTTGTTAAAGAGTCTTGCTTTTCTCCAATGTACGCTTTTGGTCTCTTTATAAATATGAAGCCTGCAAGTGAATGGGTTGCTTTTGTGTCTTCTATTCAACTGCATTGGCCTTGATATCTATACTTATGCTAAATTCAAGGTATGTCATTATTATAGCTTTGTAGCATATTTTGAGATTCAGTATTGTGATAAATCCAGCATTGTTCTTTTTGATAAGAATTGCATTGACCATTCTGGGTCTTTTCTGTTTTCACGTGGATTTTAGAATTTTTTTCCTAGTTCATTGATGATATTCACTGGTATTTTGATGGGGGTTGCATCGAGTTTCTAGGTCATCTTTGGAAAAATGGCCATTTAACAATATTAAATCCACCAATCCAAGACCATTGGATGTCTTTCCATCTACTAATGATTTCCTTGATTTCTTTCTAGTTGTTCTATCCTTTTCACCTCAAAAACTCCTGGGCTATGTTATACATGATAAGATATTTTTGAAATCATATTAAGTTGAATTGTTTTTCTGACTTTCTGAAAAGGTTCTTTATGGGTTTATACAAAAAATATTGATATTTACAAGTTTTTATTTGTTTACTGAAAATTAGTGATTTTGTTTCTTACCAGTTTGATTAACTAATCATATCTAAAGTAATCTGTCAAGATTTTTATGGTCCTCTGAATAGAATCATACCATCTTTAAGTAGGAAAAATCACCTTGTTCCATATCGATTCGTTTCCCTTTTATTTCTATGTCTTGTCCAGTTGCTCCAGCCAAAAGTTCAAGTACTGTATTGAATAAAAGTGGTGAGAATGGACAACTTGGTTTCAGTCATGATTTAGAAGAAGGGTAAGTTTTCTCCATTCCATGTGCTGTGATTGTAGGCTTATGGTGTATACTCTTTATTATTTTGAGGTATGATCTTTCTATATGTAGCTTCTTCCTCACTTTTTGCCATGAGGTGATGTCATATATTGTCAAAGACCTTTTCTGCATCTACTGTGAAGGTCACATGATTTTTATCCTTGAGTATTTCTTTTGGTGTATTACAATTACCGATTTACACATATTGAAGTATCTTTCCATTTGGGGAATGAAGGCAAATTAGATCATAACACGTGATTCTTTTGAATTCTGACTTTCTGTTACTTCATTTATCATACCATTTCTAATATTTCTTGGTTCCAGTTGGTTGCTGTCTCTCTTGGGTTTTACTTCCATGGTTTCCTAAGGTGTTGTTTATTCATCAAGCAGTCGTATACCTGTTGATTTGGTTCAGTCTTCTGGAACAGTTTATAAATGCTGCTTTTTCCTTATGAAAGCCCACAGAATTTACTCTTAGAGTCAGCAGCTGACACAGTGAGTGTGTGCAAAGGAAATTCAAAAGGTTTTAGACACACTTTAATATTCTCTCTCTGGTCTGGACCCAATATCTAAAATTCTCACTGTAATTTTTCATTTAATTAAGTAACCAAAGATTTCTGCTTACAGGATGCTAGTTTTGTAACAGGAGAGTAATAAACTAAGCATTTGTGGCCATTTATTTGGGATGTAATTTAATGTAATAATAAGCCAATGGAAGAATAAAGTTTCATGAAGGGGAAGAGATCAGATAGAGTGCGACTAATGACAGTTCTCTTGATGTGTCATGATTAGAGAAAGAAAAATTGAGGCGGGACAGGAGTAATAAGTAGAAGTATTTGGCTGGGGAGGAGAAAAAATGAAATGAATTGCAAACAGAAAATTTTGAAACATATGTTAAGGAACTGGACCTCTAATTTTGCCTTGTGATAGATCTGTGATTTTGACAGTTATCTAAGCTTATGGAGATCAATTTATTCAATAGTAAATGCTATGTAAAATATCTAAGTCTGTTTTGGTTATTTAGTAAGTCATATTGATGGGTATTGGTATCAGTTGATCTTGAAAAATAACATCTATTTTACAATTTTTCAGGTGCATAGTTATTCTTATAACAATAATTTAAACAACGTTGGTCATCAACATGTCTTGGCTAATTCTAATCCTTACAAGAGTAATGTTTCAAATATGCAGGAAATGGTCTACCAATATTGATTAGTGATTCATAAGTACCTATGTAATAAAAATGGAAAAATGATTTAACATTTTACTCCTTGAATTATTTCACATATGCTTCAGTTATGGTTTTGGTGAGCATGGGGAAATAATTCATAGCAATTCATTCAACAAATGGTTATTGAGTTTCATAAATATGCAAAAATAGTTATAGGCATTGAGATACTGGCATAAGAAACACAAAATTTTACAGTGTGAGTTTCCTAGGGAAGTCAGATAAAAGATAATAAATTAGACACATAGCAGCTATGTAATAAGGGTTATGAAGAAAAATAACATTTATACAGGGAAAAAGTGATGATAGGGTTATTTATAGGCTAGTGAAAGGTTACTTCTTTGCTAAGAAAAATTTGAGATGACATCCAAATACGTGAATAAGAGAAATCGGACAGTGGAAAAGACAATTTAGATACTCCAAGGCAGGTGCATGCTTGGAAAGTTCAGGTAACAATAAGGAAGTTAACGTGTCTGCAATGAATCCACACAATACTGAATAGCAGAAAGTGAGGTCAGAATAGTAGCAGAGGAACAAGATCATGTAGTTTATTTTGGACTTGAGGAACTGTCAGTGTGTGTTAAGCGCAAGATGTGACATATATTTAAATGGATCAATATGGCTGCCATGTTGAGAATAAACTGATGACTGAAGCAGAATGGAAGAAAAGGCCATTTAAGCAGCTCTTGCACTAGTACAGAGAAAAGATGGTGACGGTTTGGATCAGGGTGATTATGTAGTAATGAAGAATCTGGTTTACAAATGTACCAAAATTTAGGACAAACTGAATTAATAATTGGACTTCCTGCTGGATGTGAGGGGAGAGTCAAAGTTGACTTCAAGATTTGTAGGAGGTGATCAAACATTTTTAAAGTAAGTGTTTTAAATTTTGTTTGTGCTGATGCTAAGCAGGTATATTGGTCATAGTTCATCAAAACACATAAATGTGAATATTCAATTGAATGTAAGGTGTATATCAATAGTATAAGTGAAAACAGAAACAAAAGTGTAGGAATTCCTTCTATGGAACATAACATTTTAAAGATTGTCTCTGAGTCACAAGAAGAGGTCAGTTAAAGGTAGCCTATGAAAATGCTCTTGAAATGACTCTGACACCGGTTACATATGAAATCACAAGACTTTCCACTTAAACTGCTACAATATTGTTGGAAGTTCCATTTATATAATGATCATGAATGAGTTTTATGCTGTTGAAATTAAACTATGTTCAGTCTATATTTTAGCAATCGTATAAATTTAAATTTTCAGTGGAATGCAGTATACAAGTAAATATGGAGTACTTTTTGGATATGATCATGTGGTGTTTCTAAATATATTTAAAGTCAAATGCTTTAGAAAAAATTCAGGCCATAGTGGAATGTTAACTTATCAGAAACATTTTTCTCATCATATTAAAATAATGTAGGCATAACCAGAGATAAATATGGATAGCTCATGATGAAAAATGTAGGCAAATGTATATGACAAATTGTCCACTAAAGTTACATTTTTATTGTTGTTGGATTACCATAACACATACCATTCCTAATGATGAGGAAAGTGTTGGAAACGCTGGTCATGCTGAAGATTATCCTTCCATTCAGTTTCTTTACAATAAATCATATATTTCTGATTTTGTTTTGCATAAAACGTGCTAATGCTAGTTTTATGAAAAGGCATCAAACACTGTTATCTAGTTTCCAAATAAGTTACTCTTTAGTAGCCCCATATTTGTGCATCCCCTGAGATGCAGGTGTTAAGATGAACTTTATTTTTTCCTTTTTGGTTACATCATTTTGAGCCATATACACTAACTATGTATTCACTTTCTACCTAAGTCATAACCATAAGGTTTAGGACCTTCTATCTCTTTCCAAAATAGCTGTATGTTTTCCACATGATAATGAGAATATAATCTATGATTTATGGTTGTCATGAAGATTGAATCAATATGTAAATTTAAATACTGCTGTGCTATGATTATCTTTGTAATTCTTCATTTTCCAATGGCTTCCCCTGTCTGGCCACATGACATTTGCCTCAATCACATAAAATTATATATTTCCATCAACCTATATGCACATGCTTTTTAGAATGGGGCACTGCTATGATCTGAAATCTTGTGTCCTCCTCAGATTCATATGCTAAATTCCTAAACCTAAGGGCATGATATTAGGAGATTGCATGTTTTGGGTGGTGCTTAGGTCACAAGAATCAAGCATTCATGAATAGTGTCAATGTCTTCACACACTAGGACCAAAGGACCTCATTTTCCCCTTACACGATGTGAGAATCCAGTGAAAAGGTACCATCTAAGAAGCTGATACATCCCTTACTAGAGATGGAATCTTCTGTGCCCTTGATCTTTGACTTCCCAAATTCTAGAACTTTGGGAAATATGTTTCTGTTGCTAATAACTTCCTAGAGTTATAATGTCTTGTTAGAGCACCATGAATGCACTAAGACAGAGTATAATGAACTGGTAAAGAACAAAGATTCTAGGAATAGAATCAGAAAAAATACTGCTCTGTTACCTATTAGCAAGGTGACATTTGGCAAGTCTCTTAATTATTGTGTTCCATATTTTCCTCATATGTAAAATGCTTATGCCATGGGATTTTGTGAGTATTAAGTTTTAATGTATGCAAAGAATTTGGACTAATAACCAACAGTAGGTATCATAAAAGCATTGGATCATTATGTCACACTATAGCCTAAACTCAGACCAAAGTGAATAGAACAGTTATATATAAAACCTGACCATTTAAAACTCCTAGAATGAAACATGGAGAAAACTTTGAAATTGTGTTTTTACAATTTCTTGGTTGTTTGTTTTAGTTTTTTTTTTTTTTTTTTTTTTTTCAGTACTGGACATTGAACTCAGGACCTTGTACTTGCCAGGCAGGTACTTGTTCCACTGAGCTATATTCCCAGCCCCTTACAATTTATTGGATATGCTACCAAAAGAACAGGGGCAACATGTCAAAAATGGAAAAGTAAGACTACATTAAAGCTTTTTGGTTTTTTTTGAAAAATTATACATATAATATAATTAATATCTAAAATATAAGGACCTCCTACAACTGAACTGAAATACAAACAAAGCAAATAAAAAACTGTTGAATTACAGTTAATGAATATGCAAAGTTGCTGAAAACCTTTATCTTCAAGAAGATATAAAAGCGGAAAATAGTTCTATGAAAAAGTCCTTCACTTTGAATGTTCTTGCTTTGATTTGTTTATGTTGATGATATTCGTATGCTGCTGCTGTTCTATTTTTTTGTTTGTTTATTTCTCATTTACTACTCTCTTTAAAATAAAAAAATGCCAAAAAAAGTCCTTAACATAATCATTAATCAGTTCACCAGGCAAGTCCAAATCAGAACACCAGTTAAATATTACCTCACATTACGTCACAGTTTTTTAAATAGGACAGCTATTTAAAAAACACTGGATGTATCAATAAAGTTATGAAGTTAAAATCTTTGTACTTTTTGTTGGGGGTATAAATTGAGGCAGTGTTTAAAACAGTATGGAATTTCATCAAATAATTAAAAGAAATAATACTCACATATAATCCAGAAATTTCACTTTGAACACATATCCAAAAATTTCAATCAGTATGTCACATAAACATTTAAATTAACATTCTTATAATAGCATTATTTCCAATAAAGAAAAATTAGATCAAGTTAAATGTCCCTTAAAAATGAATGAAGGAAATGTATATACATACAATGCAATATTCTGCCATACCAAAAATAGAATCTTAGCACATGAAATAACATGTATAAACCTGAGTGATATCATCCTAAGAAAAACAAATCATTAATTCTTTCGAGAAACAAGAATTTGAGTCATTTGTAAGAAAATAAATGCACCTTGAGATTATAATTTTAAATGTAGCAAATCAGACACATAAGTTTAAATGTCACATGTCTCCTCTTATATGAGAAACCCAATGTCCAAAAAAGTGAAAAATAAAAGATAATAGAAAATAGGGAGGTGGAACATTTCTTTAAATGAGAAGGACACTGGTGTGGTGGAACATGCTTATAATCTCAGCACGTGGGTGGCTGAGGCAGGAGGATCACAGTGAGTTTGAGACCCCATTTTTTTTTTTTTTTTTTTTGGTTTTTCTCCGGTATCGGGAACCGAACTCACGACCTTGCACTTGCCAGGCAGGCGCTTTTGCTGTTGAGCTAAATCCTCAGCCCCGAGACCAGCTTGGTATATATAAGTTACTTCAAGGCAGCATGTACTGTACAGTGAGACCTTATCACACACAAAAGACTAAATGATATCAAGAGATGGATGGGGAAGGGAGAGAAGAGTATGCAAGGAATTAAGACATGTTATGTATGTGAAACAACTACATGAGTAACACAATCATTACATACAACAAACATGTAGTAATAAAAATTGCAAAACAAAAAAAAAAATTCAGTTACACAGGATGAACCCTTCATGACTCCACTTATGCTAATGTTGTTGATTAGGTCTGAATTGTGCCCTAGAAGAATCATACTTTCAGATATTAGGGCATTTGGTTTTAGCATTCTCTTTAAAATAAAAAAAAAGAAGTTAGAGCATATGAACGTGAATTAACCATCAATGCATTAATCTATTGATGAATTCACTGTTGAACGTTCTACTAACTGTTGGGGGATGGTTCGAGGTGGGTTACTGGGAGTATGATACAGAAGGTTGTACTCTTGTCTTCAGTTCTTTCTTTCTCTATTTGATTTGTGACTGCCATAGGTTGAGCAGCTTTCCTTTCTATACCCTCCCATTATGCCATTTCTGCTTTGGAACCAGTCAACCATGAACTAAATCCTCTAAAGCCATGAACCAAATATAGCTCTCAACTTTTAAGTTGCAAATGCTGGGTACTGTATTCCAGTCATGGGAATGTAACTACTATAGAAAACTACCATCAGAGAAATGGAGTTATTGATGTGACTGTTTCTGATCATGTGATGCAAAACCATTTGGAACAGGTTTATGGGAGAAGTTTGGAAAACTTTAGAAATGCTCACTAGAGAAGGCAGAGAATGTGGTAAATAAAGCCTTATTGGGATCTGGTCAAGACCCCCCACTGCCGGTATGAGGGGTACTGTGAGAGGATGAAATGAGAAACAAAAATTTGTAATACATGAAGGGGGTTGCTGGGATGTCAGTGCTTTAGGATGGGCAGGGACAAAGACACTCCAACCCAATCACTATTTATTGGGTGTGTATAATGAAAGGAAGGGTCAGCAGAAGACTCAGAGGTGGTTGACAGCAACAGATAATCCAGGGATGACTCAAGAGGGTGGAGAGGATCCTAAAAGGGATCTTGCCCTGGAGTGTTTTTTAACCTTAGTGATTTTAGTTTTTTCTTAGTGGGAGGGAGAGGATGGCCCATCCCTAAAATGTTAATGGGAAATCTGAAAAAGGTGATACCCATAATCCCCAGCCTCCATTCATCCCTTAGGGAAGTATGCAAAATTAGCCATTGTGAATTTGTGGTCCCAACAGAACCTAATGAGAGATACTGATCAGAACTCAGAAGACCAGAATGCTCATAGGAATTTAGAAAGTATAGGCCAGTTTCAGGAGGTTGCAGACCAGAATGAAGACTATCAGAAACTGGTCCAAAGGCCATATATATTTCATTCTGGTAAGGAATTTGTCTACCCTTTGTCCATATCCAAAAACTGTCTGTGAGGTTTATTTTAACCATAGGTGATAGACTAACTGACCTTCCAGAAGAAATTTCGGACACATAATGTTCTGTCTGTGCCATAGGCACTGTTGGCTTTCAGCAAGAATTACGGAGGGAGCAACAGCAAATACAGAGACAAAAGATGTGAAAATTGTGTAGATGGGTCAGAAAGCCTGTGCAAAGTTGGATCCAGAGATAGTGTGATTGCTAACAACAGCATGAAAAAAAGGAAAGTACTTTGTACAGGAACAATAGAAAAGATACCTAGAGGGCATCTCAGGAAATGGCAACATTCCACCCATTACTGGCTCAAGTGTGTAAAAGTATAATTTTGAATGACTTTGTTTCGAGAAAACAGTATAAGGGAGACCTGCTCATTCAGGAACACCTACTAAAGTGTATTCCCAAATTCACCAGTCTAGCTGTGGTTTAAAATAGCTTGTTATTTCTTCCACTGGCAGCAGACATTGGTATAATCCACATTATGTTTCTCTGACATGAAAAATGTAATAATGTGATAGTTATGGGTTCATGGAGGGTTACATTCAGATTGCATAAGAAGGTCTGTGAAGTCAGGCATAAACATGTGACAAAGTCAAAGTCCCTACTACCAAGCCCATAAGAAGGTGATGATTAGAGTTATGAGAGTGAGGCCAAAGGCTGAATGGAGTCCCCAGGAAGATTGGAAATGCCACATATGTGGAATGTCTGCTGAAGAAAACTGCAAGCAGTGAATAGAACCAGCTGAAATCAGATGCCATGTAGGTTGCAACCGGGAAAGTCATAGAGATAGAACTGCTCAAGCCCTTTGGACTGCATTTCTCAACACAAGCTACCTTGGATGCCAAACATGGATCTGTAGGATTTAACATCGACCTTGCTGAGTTTTGCTAGTTTTAAATAATAATGTGTTACTTAGATCACATGTTCAGTGCACTTTTAATGTTTTAAAAAGAGACAAATTATTTTTCAAAGTGGCTGTAATGTTTTACATTCCTACCAGTATTCTGTGAAATTTTTAGTTGCTTCATGTCTTTGACAACACTTACATGGTTAGTCTTTTTAATTTTAGCCATTTGAAAATGTGATTGTTGAGTTTCTTTATTATGCTTTTTTATTTGCCTGATTATCAACAGTATTTAGCCTATTCTCACATGTATATATGTCATAAAATCTCTTCTTTAACAAAGTGTTTATGCAAAAGCTTTGCTTGTTTTATCAATTTGCAGGTTTATTTTCTTAAAGCTTTGCAAATTATTTATGTACTCTGCACATAAACCCTTTATCAGATATATGCTTTGAAAACATTTTCTTACAGTCTCTGACTAGTCATTACATTTTCTTAACATCATCTTTATAAGAATAAGTGTTTTAAATTTTTATAGAATGCAAATTTATCATCTATTTATGTATTGTGTAAAGAAGGGATATTCTTCTAACCCCCAACTCAAAGATTTGTGTTCTTTTCCATAATTTTTAGCTTTTGTAACTTCACCTTTATGTGTGCAATATATTTACATGTACTCCTTTTATATGGTATAATCAAAATTAAAGTTTAAAATTTTTTAATGTATGCTGTTATTTTTCCTGAAAAATTGGTGGAAAAGTCTATCTCTTTGCCACCTAATTGCCTTTCTGCCATTGTCAAAAATGTTAGTTCATGTACATTTCTGAATTCCATTCTGTTTAATTTTATATGTTTGTATACCTTGATACCAATACCACCAAACTCTTTATAGTAGTGTTTATATGTTTTAAGACTGAAAGAGTTCTCTAAATTTGGGTATTTTGAAAGATATTTTGTTTCTTTTAGATTATTTGTATTCTTATATAGATTTATAGGATTGTTTATCATTTTGATGGGAAGAGTGTTAAACTTACGTATCGATTTACGGAGATTTGACAGTTGAACTATATGGAATCTTCTATATCTTTTCACTTACTGAAATCGTGTCAAATTCTATCACCAATGCTTTTTTGGGTTTTAAGTTTGTATAATAGGAAAATTTTACTCAGAGGTGTCTAAGTATTTACATTTTCATGCTATTGTAATGAAAATTTAACAAATTTCAATATCCTAATATTTGCAGCTATTATGTAGAACTCTTCTCTGCATACAGATATTTTGTCCTGCCACATGGTTAAAACTTAATATATCTAACACCATTTTGAAGATTCCATTCAATTTTATGCAGGCATAATCTTGTTGATGGCAAAGCCATAGATGTTATTGTTTCATTTCAAATTAAATAGCCTTCAATTATTTTTTTCTTCCCTACTTTCCTTGACTGTGGCTTCCAGTGCAATTTTGAGTAGATGTAGTATGAAAAACTATCCATGTCTTTAACTTGATAAGATGGTGAAACCATTCCATCTCTAACTATTAGTCATAGTGTTAACTATAACATTTTTACAGGTTCCTTTATCAGGATGAAGAAGTTCTACTCCTAGTGTTCTGAGAATTTATAAAAGAAATAGATTCTGAATTTCATCAATTCATTTTACTATTTCCACTGCAGTAATCATATGGCTTTTCAAGTATAATTTTAAAATACATTGTATTTCATTAGCTGACTTCAGGGTTGTTAAATTAACCTAGGATAAACTTCATTTTGTCATAATGTATCTTTATTTTTATTTAAGGTTGAATTTAGTTTGCTAAGCTGTTATTTCTAAAAGTTTGCGTGTATGGTTCTGAGGCATACTTGTCTACGGTTATTTCCAAAGGTTTGATTTGAGTTGGATACCAATGTAATGTTGACCTCATAGAAGGTGTTAGAAACTGTTTCTTACTTTCAATTGTCCAAGAAAGTTTACATAAAAAATTAGTACTATTTCTTCCCTAAGTTTCTGGTAAAATATATTAGTGAAGAAACTTGAGATTGGAAATTTCCTCATGGGAAGAATCTTACCTCTGAATTTTATTGACAAAATAAATAGAGGTTTCTTGTGGACTTGCATAACTGGAATTCGAGCACTCTGGGAGACTGAGGAAGAAAAATTTTAAGTTTGAGCCCAGCCTGTGCTAGTTAGTAGAACTTGTTCAAACACACACAAAGAATATTTTTTGAAACGCCAGGAATGAAGCTCAGTGCGAAGGCCTGGGTTCAATATTCAGGACAGAAAAGGAAAGAAAACATAAAAGAGGAAACAGGGGAGGAGAGGAGATTGGATGAGGAAAAATGGAGAAAGAGTGAGAGAGGGAGACAGAGAAAGTACTTGGGTTATCAACCTTTTCTTTCCATCTTTGAAGGAATTTTTCCACTTAATGTAAATTTTCAAACTTTGTGGTATAAAATTGTTTATGTATTTCTTTATTTTCCTTTCAATGCCTTTAGAAACTTTAGTAATATTTTTTTCATTTCTGAAACTGAAAGTTTATGTCCACCATTTTTAAAAGATAATTCTAGGTTTAAGTGTGTCAATTCAGTTACTCTTTTAAAGAACAAGATTTGGGGATGGGATTATAGCTCTGCAGCACAAGAGCCTGCCTGGCAAGTGCAAGGGTCTTGAGTTCCATTTCCGGTACTAAAAAACAAATAAAGATTTTAATTTTGTTTATTCTTTTTGTATTCTCTTTCATTATGTTTGTTACTACTTTTTATTTGTATTCTTTTGCTACATTTTGATTTAAATTGCTTGTTTCTTGTTTCATATAATGAAAACTAAGTTAATTGATTTGAGACTTTAGTCCTTTTCTAATGTAGTTACTTGATACTATAAAATTCTAAGTACTGATTTGGTGTCATTTCAAAATTTTTATTTACTCATTTTCATTAATTCATTTCATTATTTATTTTGGCATATAATTTTCAAGAAATTTGATTTCTGTATCAGTGAAATTAGTTCTTTTGTAAGGCTGGGAATTTAGCTCAGAGGCACAGCACCTGTCTGGCAAGCACAAGGTCGTGAGTTCGGTTGTCGGTACCAGAAAAACAACAACAACAAAAAAGAAATTAGTTCTTCAGGTACAGAATATGTCCTATAAACTTATTCTTTTTAATCGCTGTTTTTCTAACTGAAGTTTTTTTATCTTTATTTCTCCAACTAATTTGTTAGGTGAAATTACATTTTAAAATTTGGTGATTTATTTTTCCTCATCTAATTTATTCAAAATTTAAATAGAATATTCTGTGTATGTAGCCTAAATATTAAGCCTGTTCCAGCTATTGAAAAATACAGATTAAGATTCAGATGTCTGTCTTAGTTGATTGAGAGAGATGCTTTCTGCATTTATTTTCCTGGGTTGTGTCCAGAAGTGTTTGTCTGGATACAGATAATTATTTTCCTTTACTAGAGAACTTCCTTGTTTCTCCAAGTTCATCATTAATTCTGGTGACCTCTTGAGTGAGAACTCTAATTTTACACATTCTGTTTAGTGTTTATCCTAATGAATAATGTTAAGTTTAACAGTACAGTGTATGTACATTATTTTTTTTCCTTTTCAGTGCTATCTCAGACTCTGCTAAACTTTTAGCTTCATTAATTATGCAAGAAACACTTTACTTAAAGTGTCACCTGAAGATTTCTTTCAGAATGTTTTTATCATTTTTCCCCATTTGAGATCTGCTTAAACTGATTCTGAGGAAAAATTTAAAAGTTAGTCACCAGCACAGAAGGGGAGTTTTTAAAAACAAAGAAAAGTGTCTCATATAATTGTGGACGATTGGAAGTGTATTGTTAATTGATTTATGTTTGTATTTTCTCTACTCTTGGATGTCACAAAAGTGGAAGTTTGTATGGCTCAAAATAAAAATTAAGCTAATTTTCATTCAAACTTCAGAGAATACTAGAACTGGATGCACATATTAATGCTGAATGTAGAAGGAAAATAGTGCTGGAAGCAGATAAAGTAGGCAAAACTCTGTATAGAATGCTTGGACATTACATCCCCTACCCAAACCAGCACTTATGGATAGGTATTACACCACCAATTCTTTTAAAAGATGGGAATTTTAACATTTATTATAGTTGAAAGTGATTTTTTTTCCTGGAAGATTCCAAGAATAGCAAAGGATAGGAATGGAACCACACTGAAAAGAGGGATGGGTACGAAACTCTATGTAATTCACCTTGCATTTATTCCCAAATCACTAGAAATCTAGTAAATGTGACTCACATTGAAGCCGCTGATTAGTGTATTCCTTTTAGAAACCTGAGCAACCTTCAAACGTCTTTCAAATTCTACCACTTTAGAGTAACCATATGGCATTAGTAGAAATGCCAATCACCAAGCACATCCTCACACACTGTGTTTCCAATCTGCTATTTGTACCTCTCTTTCTTATACATAACTGAACAGACATTAGGTTTTTGAAGCAATCGTCTGCTTTAAAATTCAGAGAACAAAACCTTGCTATACTTTAAATAAGAACTGAGGATAAAGAGGATATAGACAATTTTAGGGAACAGTAAACCTAGAAAAAGATCTTTGTTATTTGGGAAGCAGGAATCCAATGGAGAGTAAAGTGAAGGCAATTTTCAGGATGAGAAGGCTCTCATTTCTAGTCTTCTGTTAAAAATAGGACTCCTGAGATCAAGGCTATCCAGCAACATTTGAGAGAAAAAATTTTATTTGTGGTGAAAGGAATGGAAATTTTCAAAATTGTTGTCTCAAATTTTTAATGAATGGGACATGAATTAATCTCAATTTTGTAACATATTCAGAAGAGATATTGGGTTGTATCAATTTTAAGATGATTTAGTTATAGGTATGACTCTGTAAATAAATATTAAATCAATTACTGACTGTAGGAAATATACATAGTTGTATGAGAAAGATATGTAATTCTGGTGTAATGATGTATTCAATTTGAATACTTTATATAGCCATAATAATTTAAGATCTGGATATTGATTTGACAAATGCAAATAAATCTACACTGGGAAAATGAAAGAGTAGAAGCATATGCTTCTCAATTACAATAAAATATTAATAGTTTGAATTTAGATGGTAGTACACACTGTCTACATTTTTGCAAACTCAAAAACAACAGAAAATAAAAGAGTTAAAGGAGTTGAGAGGAGTTGCCTCTGAAGGAAAAAAATTCTCGGAGCAGTAAAATGCTTATTTTCAATATGAAACTTGTAGTATTAGGGCTTTTAAAACTATTTCCATATATTTCTTAATTTAAATAATAGTTAACCAGGAAAATGTATGGTTTTATTCATGTGATAAATGTTAATATATGGTACTGTGCATTATATGTAGTGTGGGAGTTCCTATATCTGTTAAATCCAACTCTTTCAAATGAAGTTGGTATCTTACTACACTGATAATTACCCTAGATTATTTAGTGCTCTTTATATTCGTTGACTTTGAGCCTTTTTTATGCTTGAGGCTTCATCAGGAAAGAACTGTTTCAATAGATCACATTTATTTTAGGTCAAAGCTTCAACTACTACTGTTTCTCTGTTAATATGATTCCAGAAATTCCTATATTTTGTGTTCTCCTGAAGGTTTATGGATAATTCTTGAAATATGTCACTTGGATTTTTATAGAGAACTACTAGTAGGCTTAGTCTTAATGCTTCTTTTCATTCAGTTCTTTATATATTCTCTCAAATATGATAAGTTGATCATTTATTTCTTAAATGTTAACATTTAAAATTACAAATCTTTTGTGTTATTTGAGTCGAATAGTATGAAAATTAGTTCTTTTGTTTTTGAGAGTTTCAAATGCATTATATTGTAATTCCTCTGTAAGTCTGCTTTTTTCCTCTTTTTAAATTTCTTTTTCTTTCTTATTAACACTGTACATCTCAGGCTTCTGCAATGACTCTAAGCAAAATTTACTTGACAGCTCTGATTCCTTTTGTTTTTTCTGAGAAAATTCTGTGAAACTCTCTCTAGTACAGTGATTGGCTCCTTGAATGTGATTGCATTTAAGAATTACTTCTGATTAGATTATATCAACCGTTTCACTATTCATATTTGAATTTTGTGACAGAATTCGCTTCAAATTTCTTGGTTAATTTTTCTTCTACTTTTGCAACACAATTGTGATTCCTGGGATTAAGAACCTAAACAGTATGTTTTCTAAAAAAGTGAATCTTGCAAAGATTTCCTGGAGAAATCCACTTGGAGTTTTTAATAATAGAAAGTAAAGAAAAGAAAGAAGAGGAAAATTTGAGGCAATCAGAGATAAAGAGATATTTATTCATTTTGCATTTAAGACAGTTCTAGGTAATGGGGTTAAAGAGCTAAACAAACGTGTTTATTGTTTTCAATAAGCCCTCAGGGTGGGAAGACTAGATACTTATATACAATGTAAAAGATTTGGAGATTGTATAAAGTGAGGAAGGCCATAATGGCAGGATTTTACTGATTCCCCTAAAAACATATGAGATATGTTGGGCTCAAAGCCTGAAGAGAAATTAAGGCATAATAAGTGAATGAATTATCCATAAAAATGGCTCAAATGAGAAGTGTTCTTTAATTAAATCAGTTATGACAGCCATTTAGATCTTACCAATATGCAATTGTATGGTAGCAGCCTTTAATAGGATCCTAATTAAATCATGTTTTTGCAAATTTCAACAACATTGATGTCCCACAGTAATGTTAATACATTACTTGGTAAGGAAATATATGTTGTTGTAAATTTACTGCATAGTTAAAAAAAAGTACTAGGCCACCTACACTTCTAAATATGTGTTTTAGTCTTGAATCTGGATGCATTTCTATTCAAATTTTACTTTTGACTCATTAGAACCTCTTTGTCCTTATTTTTACTTGTTTTTCTATTGAACAAATAAGTTGTATAAGCTATCAAACTACATATGACATTACTGAGTGAAATTTAAGTTACATTCTTAAAAGTATAAGTTACAGACTTTATTTCATAATGTCCCTGCACACAGCCTACCTATACCATTATTTTAAAGAGAAAAGAACAAAAACAAAGTAACAAAAGCAAAGATAAACACAAAACAACACAAAGACAATAGAAAAGGTACAGAATTTAAAAAAAGATGATAGGAAATCAGCAAGGGTTGTTGTATCACATATTGTTATCTTCAAAATAGTTGTTCAGATTACCAGACATAAGCGTGCAAGAGTTATCAAACAATTAAACATTAACTGTTCCTTTCAATAATCCATTAGAAATTAGCAGTACAATTGTGTTATCAATCATGTGTACATATATATATATATACTTTTTTTCACTTCCTTCTTGCTTTCATTTCTCGTTTTCCTCATTAACTGCTACAGTATAATAAGAAACATTTCAAACAAAATCAGAATTTAGATTAAATTTGAAACATTATCTTACTCTTGTCATCTTTGATCTACCCAACCTCTTCCCACCCCAAACCATCTACAATTTATATCTGACCAAAATCAAATTTATCTCATAGCTAAAATTCTATATCAAACATATCTATTCTTAAAATAGAAAATAAATATTAGTGAGTACTGAATGCTAACATTCCACGTCTTCAAAAACTTGATATTGCTGAATGGGCGACCACTGGAGAAGCGGAATTGGATCGGGGAAGGAGGGAGAAGAGGAGAAATGGGAGTGACCAATGTATGTTACATGCATGAGTGAATTTTATGTCAAAACAAACCCAAATATTCTATACAAATAATATGCATTAATAAAATCATTCTAAAGACTACTTGCTGTGATATAATTCATTTGAAGTAGACAAAGGAAATAACTTGGTCAATATGTAAGCAAACATTGAAAAAATGAAATAATTTCAGTTGCCTCAGTTTTTCACTTTTATCAGCAATTACATGTAACCTATAATGCCTAAAGTTACTGCTCGTGGTGACTTCTCTGGCTTCACAAGTTATGTCTCTAATAATATATTCAAAATTGGAAATTCAGTATGTTGTCTTTATTTTCCTAATGAGTAACATGACAATATTTCCAGTTTTTAAATAATCCTAATAAAATATAATGTTCTCTAACAGACTGAAAGCTCAATAATCGGCTAGTTTTGCAAATGTCTATTTTAGAATGATGGCTCTAATAACGAATTGACATTGTTTTGGAAGCGGAAGAACATGCAAGTGAAGTCATTTTTTATCTCAGCAGCCACAGTGCTTTCCCTTACAGTGCATGGGCAGTTTAGGAACTGGCACAGCACTGGTTCTGTGCTCAATTCAAAATGTATTGCCGCATAAACTAAAAATTCATGGCGTGTTGACACCAAGTTGTGAAAGAACTGAGGAAAGATCTTTAATTCTTATTTTGTATAATTAAAAAGTACTAGATACAATATGTGTATTTTTCCAATGCAAGTAAAGTCTCTAATCTATATCCAGATTTTCATAGTTATATATGCCTATTAAGAGTATTTATTCCAGACTTCAATTATTTTGTCACTGTCGGAGTTCTAACGCAAGGCTTTGTCTATGCTAGGTAAGTCTTCTGACACTAATTCAAACCCCATGTCAAGCTTTCATTTTAGTTAAGTGTATTATGATAGTGAAGTTGTATTAATTTTTACAAATTAAGATATATAATATTTTTGGCACTGGGAATAGAGCTCAGGACCTTGCGCTTGCCAGGCAGGTTCTGTGTCACTGAGCTCTATCCCCAGCCCACAAAGTAGGACATATTGTATGGCTAAGTAGGTGTGTGTGTGTGTGTGTGTGTATGTGTGTCAGTGATGGACTTTGTTCTTGTCTTAATGGCTTGGAGTAAGAATGTATTGATACCATATGAAATGCATTTGTGCTCACTTTTTTTATTTTAAAGAGAGTAGTAAATGAGAAACAAACAAACAAACAAACAAAAAAATAGAACAGTAGCAGCGTACCAGTATCTTGAATATAAACAAATCAGAGCAAGAACATTGAAAGTGGTACAGGGTCTAAAGACAAAATCATAGGAATCAACAGTGGTTCTTACATTACATATCGCTATCCTCAGCTACATTGCTCAGATTACCAGATGTAAGAATGAAAGATTGCTTGGACCATTAAAGAGAATAGGAAAATAAATCTTTGATAAAACATCAGAGATAATGCAGCGTTTCACTAGACAAGATGGTAGCAGTTCATTAGTAACTGCTTTGAAGGTAACAATATGCACTTTGCTCACTTTTTATGATGCTTATTCAACCAGTTGTGCATTGATGTCAGCATAAATACATTAGGGAAATTATCATTGCTTAATGAAAGCACAGATTACCATGAAAACAAACATATCTGCCTTAGAAGGCTTATGTTCATATAATGGAGATACATGGATTATATGCACAGTTCCACATATCCACGGGTAACCATATAAGGTTTGTGCTCCCCTACGTGAATGAGTTGAAAGTGTTTATTTATAATATTAGGCATTTGGCAGCACTGCACTAGAGAAAAGTGCTTGTGTACTCTCCTGGCACACACTGACCTGACAAGCAGTGAAAGCAGGGGAAAGAGAAAGGAGTGGGGTTTTAGATATCCAAAGCTATTCTTTAGAAATCAGATTTCAGTAGGCCAGATGAGAAAACAAAGACATGAGAGACAAAAGTGCTCAAGAATAATGAGACATTTAAACAAACATTTTGAGCAGTGGAGGCATGCTGTGGAATTTCTCTTGAATTCATATTTGTCTACTGACAGGTAGACAAATCTAGAAAAATTATTTACAGTCAAGGAGAAATATAAAATATTCTGTAAGAATATGTTTGAAAGGGCTAAGCAGAAAAAGCGCAGAGACCTATAAAAATTCTAAGGAGAGACAAAATAGTTTTGATTCCTGTGTTTAAAGTAAGAAAACAGAAGAGGACAAGAGTGGCCTTTTCTAGAAACATAATTGCACGTGACAGAGAATACGGTCTAACCCCACTGTGTGCCCAAAGTTTATGGGAGGAATAAATACCCTCCCGTTAGGATCCACTGAATAAATATGGTTAGGAGTGAAATAGGATTAATGAGTGAGGAAGAATAGTAAAAGAGCTCTAATGTGCTTTTCGCAAATGCCTTACACCAACAGGCCGGATGACTCACACGCAGGGGAAATGGAAGAAGCTTCGGGTGGACTCATGGATATCTTTGAGAAATCACAGTACGTAGGAAAGTTGTAAGAAGAATGGAGATGTACAAACATTGCTCTGATTCATGTTGTCACAGAATAATGAAAAATGTAAAATCTTCCAATTTTAGTGTAGCATTATCTTGACATTGACTACCAAGCTGTTTATACTGGAGATTGAATCCTGGAAACTTGCACTGAGCTACACCATCAGCCTTTTTTTCTTATTTGAAGCAAGTTTTCACTTAGTTGCTAAGTTTCCTGGGATGGCCTTGGACTTACAATGAACCTGCCTCAGCCACCTGGTCTGCTGGGATTATAAGCATGTGCTACATGCTTAGCTGATTCTCACAACATTTTAGGTTATTAAACACATTCTTTATGGCAATTTAGCAAAATATTAGTAAAAGCAAAAGAGTACCTTTGATTCAGTGTTAAAAAGTCATTGTTAATTCAGCTACCTTTGATAAAACATAGACTGAAAGATTAAGAGGAAACTAAAGTCACACCCAGTATAAATTTTATCAACACAGCGACAGTGTCTCATTTTTTATGAGCCATACATCTTTTCTGTAAGAACACTACACATCTAAATTTATATTTCAATGAAATATTCCCTTTTATCTCCTAACTAAATACTGAACTGTTAGGAGGCAAAGATGTAGATTTATTTAGTTCTTCTTAGCATATAGCTGATACTCTGTACTCGTTTGTTAAAGGCAAGCACACATACTTTGGTACATTAATATGACTGGGATAAGTTAAACTGAGTTACATGCATATGTAACTGGTTAAAGCTTCCATTTGAAAAGTTTGGATTACCAGTCGTCTGTTTTGGGAAAGATAAAATAGATACTCTTTTCCATACCTTTCATACTAAATGGGTGAAACCCTTGAAAAATGTGAACATAAATGTAACAAAGCAAAATATCTCCAAAAAGTGGAAGAAAGCAGGATGGATTGGGAGCTCAAGCAGCAAGGAGCAATGCCATGTGAGTTTCTTGGGTATTCTTTATGTCTAATATATATGAAACACAAAACAAGAAGATGATCACCTGAATGTATGAAAAAGTATCAACAGAAACTTCCATCAAATCTGCTCTTCTTGTCAAAGACCTAGAAATGAGGCACACTATTAAGACTAAAAATGTTTAAACTGTAACTTCTCTTTTCAAATCAAACTCCTAAGGAAAAGTTTGAACAATTCCTAACCCTACAATAAAAGGCTGAATAAAAAGCGCAGGGTTCTCCCTTCACAGATTGTGAAAGCCTGCTACAAAGCCTCCACTGGATTTGTGTAAGGGAAGGCTAAGTGGGGACACAACATTTTTTATCCTTGTTGAAGTTAAAGATAACTTAGGCATTTGGCAGTACTGAGTCCCCTGAGTGACATGCTCCTGACATGCTCCTGAGTCCCCTTGCTGTGGTTTCACTGGACATTATACACAGACCATAGAATTAATTTCCACGGAGTTATTCCTGTTCCTTTCCATTGGGGTAGTATTGGGGAAGACCAAGTATGGAATCATCATTATTTACAGCAATGGCTGTCCATAACCATTGACTCCCTTGTCACTAGGAAAGGTCATGTAAGAAGCTAGAGCATCTTATCCTCAATAGTTATGAGAAGATACCCTCACTAGGAACAGAGTACTTATTACAGAACTTGAATTTCTACACCCATTTGGCAGTAACTAAGGAACTTCCACAATCCCCTGACAGAATGACAGTAGAGAAAGCCAGTAAAAGCAGAGGTTTTAATAAGTTACATATGCTTATGATATACCAAAAGCAGTGAAATTTTCTTAGAAAACACCCTATCACATCAAGAATGAAGAGGATATCAAACTGGATGATAAAATAAAATGAGTACATGCTACAACAAGATGACAAACAAAACATGATGACCTAACAAAGATTTTAAAATAACAATGACCAATGGCAGACATACTTCTAGAAGCAATTACAAACTGATTTTTTTTTTTCAAAAAAAATGAAAAACAGACAGGCTCAGAAAGAAATAGAAAGTCATCTCAATAAAGAAACAGAAAACAAATATAGAGAATAAACAACTTAATTTTTTCTTAGAGAATAATACAAAAGCTAAGACTGTAGTCATAGGCTAAAAAGTAGAGTGGAGGAAACAGAAAAATCAGTGAACTTGAAAAGAACATAAAAATACCCATTCTCAGCAAAAGAGAGAATATAGACTGAAAAAAATGAAAAGAATCTCATTAATTTGTGTGTCTGTAATAGAAGATGTATCATCATTCACTTTATCAGAGATCAGAAGAAGAGAAAATGGATAAGGATAAAAGAATAGATGAAAAAATGATGATTGACTACCGTTTTAGTATGCAGAAAAAAATGAAAAATTCAATACAGCTGCATTATAAAAATCATCACAGGTCAGGAACAGAAATTTCTCAGTGTGACAAAAGGCATGATAAAGAAACCCACACATAAAAGTCTCACATAATTGTTTCTCAGAAAAACTGAACATTTGACCCTTAATGTCATGAATAATAAAAATGGCCAATCCCGTGATCTCTATTCAAAACTGTGTTTTGAAATGAAGTTTGCATGATTAAGGAGTTAAATAAAATTAAAAGGATCTATTTTGGAAATTAAGAAGAAAAACTATCTTATTCCCAAATGGTATGATCTTATATAACAAAAAAGTATGTAATACAATAAAAGTTTTAGGATAAAAATAGCTAAAAATTTTTGGACAATACAAGATGAACCTGCCAAAATGTGTATCTATGAAGTTGTAACAAACAACGCAAAAAAGAAATAGAGAAAACTGCACCATAGTAATATAAAAAGTAAAGAAAGAGTATTTACAAAGAACTGCAAAACATGTTCAGAAAGCAATGAATGAAATTTTAAACATAAACAAATAGATACTCCATGTTCAAATATTAGAAGTTGTCATATTGCTAAAATGGCAGAATTTCACCAATTTTTCTACAGAATTAGCATGATCCCTGTTAGCATCCTACATGGCTTTGATATTAATTTTATATGGAAACTTAAAGAGACTAAAAGGGCTGAAAATATGTTAAGGAAGATTGGTGTTGTAAGACCCACCCTGTCTGATTTTAAAGTTTGTGTCAGTGATAATGTCAGCGTGCGCTAACAAAAGGATAGATACATGAACTTATATAACAGAATTCAATATCTAGAGATAAACTCATCTTACATAATTTTATTTATAACAATAGCAAGATACATATTACACATTTTCTCATCTTAATTATTTGGTGCCATTTAGTTTAACATTTGGTGCCATTAAAAACACAATTTGTATCCATCACCCCTTGCACCCTTCAAAATTCTTTTTATCTTCCAAAACTGAAATCCCGTAACTACTAAATAGTAACTCCTCACATCTCCCTTTCCCCAGCCCTGTGCGCCACCTTTTCACATTTTCTCTTTTGACATGTGACCACTCTAGGTACCTTGAATAATGGGAACCAAGATACATCTTTGTTTTTGTAAATAGTTTGTTTCATATAGCATTTTGTTCTCAAGGTTTATCCATATTGTATCATGCATTAGAATGTCCTATATATTTAAGGCTCATTAATATTCATTGTATATAGTTGAATAATATTCTCTTAATGAATGATATTCTATTGAAGAGGATGCAGCATTCCGGCACACTCTTGGAAGCAAACATCAGATCCTTCCCAAAAAATAAAAATGTGAGTGGCTTGTTCTTGAAATTTTCATCCTCCACAACCGTGAGAGATACATTTCTCTTCTTTATAAAGTGCAAAATCTCTGATATTCTTTTATAGCAGAAAAATTAGACAAAGACAAATGAATATTTAATTTTCTTTCTTCTCTTAAATAATTGAAATATAAATTTCATGAAATCAAATGCCAAGAGATATATTGTTTGGTCTGTAACATAAGTAATAAAGTGTGCTTGATAACAGCACTGACTGCATTGGTGGGTGATAGCAGAGTTATGTCATAGTAATTAAACTGTACCAGATAACTTCAGCCCTCAGATATATACAGGAAAATCATAAATGTCAAATAAGGGAGTATATAAAACTACCAGTGTAAATACATACTTGGTCTCTTCCTCAAGTGAACATACATTTATTTAAGGAAAAATTATGACAATATATTTTTGGTTTACTACCATCTATAGGTTTAACACAGGCACACATATATGTATCGTATGGAATACGATTTTATAATTCTGAAGAAGTACAAGAGAAATAAAGGACAAAAATAGCATGACATATTTAGAAAACCAAATGATAAGTGTCAGACTAAGTCTAACAATATTGAGAGTAACTTTATTTATAAATGAATTAAAAAGCAATCAGAAAACAAGGTCAATTAGACTGAAGAAACATAATGTAACTTGACTCTCTGCCCTCTTACGGTCCAAGTGTCTAATACTGAAATAATTGATTTAAAAATGTAATGTATAAGCACAGTGGAATAATATTCAGGTTAAATAAATAGAACTTTTTAAAATTAACAGTGAGTCTAGAGGACAATATGTTAAATAAAACAAGTCAGATCCAGGAGATAGTCTTTAAAGATACAAATATATTGAAAATAAAAAGAAAAATGATATATATCCTGCCAACAACAGTCAGCAGAGGGATGTAATGTCTTTGCTAATACCATAAAATATACTTTAGGGCATGCAACGTCAGGAATAAAAAAGCAGAACTATTATAATGATAAAATATTCAACCCATCAAGAAGTTTTAATAATATAAGCATACATGCACATAGGAAAAAGAAAGACCCAAGTAGTGTGAAGCAAAGGCATACAGAATTCAGCTAAGAAATAGACAATTAAATAATATTATTCAAAGATTTCAATGCTCCATTTTCAATACTCAACACAACTGTAAAGAAGAGCAACATGGAAATACAAGACGGGAATAACATTATATATAAACAAAACCCAACAGGTATCTATAGAATACTTTATCCAACAACAACAGGGCATTCATTGTTTTCAGGTGCACCAAAATCTCCAGGAAAAATGATAGTTTATTGGGATTAAAATCTCTATTCGAAGAAATGAAATCATGAAAAGTATGTTCTCCAATAATAGGGATTAAAATTAGAAAGTAAAATATGAACATATTTGGAAAATTAACAAATATGTGGAAATTTCATAATACATGGTTATATAACCAATGCCTTGAAGATTAAGAAATTTGAAAGGATTTTAAGATAAATGATGTCCTATTCACCACAAGAAGATGTGATGCCCCACTACACAGTGTGGTGAATATAAATCACAATAATGTATTATAGGCTCCAAAAATCTGCAAGGAAAGAATGAAGACACAACATACCAAAACTCATGGGATGCAATCACAATAATGGTGAGAAGGCTACATATAGCTACAAAAACTCCTACATTTACAGTAGAAGAAAAATTTCAAATAAAATCTTATCCTTTTATTTTAAATCAAGAGCAAACAGAAGCCAAAAGAAAGATCAGAAAAGAATTAATTAGGATTAGATGACAGAATTTATGAAACACATTGTAGATACACATTAGAGAAAAATTAATGAAACTGAAAGATGATATTTTAAAAGAGTGACAAAATTGACAAAATGCTAACTAGATTTACCAAAGAAAACAGAAAATTCAAATGTTAAAGACATAAATAAAAGACAGGCTGTCATTATCAAACACATATAAATGAAAAGAATTATAAAGTAATTCTGTGAACAAATGCATGTGAATAAATTAAGTAACAAAGTGTACAAATTTTAAAGATATTTTAATACCTAAAGTGAATCAAGATAAAGTCAAAATTAAAAGCCCCTATATCAATGAGATTGAAATAGTAATCCATAATTCCCAAGCAAGAAAAATGTATACCTAGTGATTTCCCTTTTAAATTTTACCAAATTTTGGAAAAATGTAAATGTCACTACTTCAGAAGTACTCTATAAAAGAGGGCATATATTTTCATTCATTTTATGATTTCAATAGTACCATGTATCCAAAGTCAAAGATATCATACAACAAAAATACTAGTTCTATTACTGCTGATAATAGGAGAAAATTATTTATTATATAGACACAAAAGTTCTTAACAACATTCTAAAAAATTATATCAAACAATATGTCGTCATGAGTATACCTAATGCCCAAATGAGACTTACATCCAAGAATTGTTGAATAAACCTATAAATATCAGTTTTACAATACCTTACATAAATACAGCAGGATTTAAAAGCCATACGCTCATCTCAATAGACTCAGAATACACTTTTACAAGATTGAGAACAGTTTAATCATGAAGACATCCAATAAACAAGGGATCCAAAGCAGCTTCCTCAATTTTTTAATAGGGAGCTATGAAAACTCCATTGATACATTCCTACAAATTAGTGAATACCTAATGCTTTTCTTCTAAGGTGAGAAACAGGACAAAGTTTACTTAGTTATAAGTAATAAGGACAAAGAAAAAATTAATCCAAATTTGAACTGATAATTAAAATTATATTTATTTGAAATAATGTGACCCTATATGCAGACAATCTTTCAGAATCCTTAAAAATTCATTAGAAAACAAGTCCAACATGGTTGCAGGATACATAATTAATATAAAAAATCAAATATGTTTTCACCCATTACTGATGATTAAAGTAAAACTAAGAAAATAATTTCATTTTCAAAGTTGTAAGAATAAAACATTTGTACCTCAGTTCACAAACTTGATTCTTTCAACAGTTCTGTTTGCAAAACCACATGGAAGAGAGTGGATTTGAATTCCATGGTTAGGTTCAGAATTGATCTTATGGGGAAATTTGATTCAGTTCTCATCCAGTTTGGTCTGCAATCACAATCATGCAAAGAGTAGAACTGAAACTGAGGTACCACTTACTTAGAAGTAAATTTAGCATGCGAGGCACAAGACTTCCATATTGGAGCACTACAAATAATAACTGAAAAAATAAAATAAAACTCAAATTAAAGAAAAAATAACATGTTTATGGACTGGAAGATTTATATTGTTAAAATAACAATGCCCCAAACATTGCTCTATAAACACAAAGTCTATCAAAATGTCATCTTCCTGATCTGCTAAAATTGACAAATGAATCACATGGAAACTCAAGAGATCCATAAAAGACAAAGGATCTTGAAAAGGAACAACAGTGGTGAGGAACTCATATTTCCTGATTCTAAAGCCTTCTACAACGTTACAATAATCAAGACAGTGCAGTAAGGAATAATGGGCAGAGACAGAGCACAAAATAAATCCATGCATCTATGACTAGTTGATTTTTTAGAAGGGTGAATAACCTTTTTAATAATAGCAGTTTTTACAATTGTAACTACATGTATAAAAATGAATGTAGAGGTCAGTCTGTGCACTGTTTTTCCTTACAATTCAGAGTAATGCTAAGATTACCTCTTTTGAATTCAGGCAAAAAGGACTGACTTTAAAACCTTAACTCAAACCATGTAAAAATTAACTTCATTCAACCTTTAAAGATGTAAAACTTTCAGCAGAAAACATAAAAGTAAACCATTATGTTGTTGGATTAGGTAAAAAAAAATTAGATATCACACCAAAAACTAAAGAAACAAAAACAAAATTGAAATTTGGGCAGAATTTTTTACAATTTTTGTTTCTTAGGACAGCCTGAAGAAAGTGAACATATAACTAACATTATTAAACACAAGAAAAAGACAAAAACCTCAATGTGATCTGGTACTACTCTACAGCCACTAAAAAGTAAAGAATGAAACAGATAATAAGTATGTGCTGGTAAATGGAGAAGTTTGTTTCTTTATTCACTACTTGTGAAAGTAGAAATGATTGAGCTGATTTTGAAATCACTGTCACTTATCAAAATTACTAAGTGCACAGTTAACACATGACCAACAAATTTCACTCCTTGTGAATACCAGAAAATATTGAAAATATAACCCCGTGAAAATATTGTGTTTCATAATCTCCATGGCAGCACTATTTATAATAGTCAAAGTCTGGAAATGATAAAAATATTTATCAATAGAATACATAACTAAAGTAGAGTACAACCATAAGGTGAAATATCATTCAGCCATTAAAAGGAAAGCAGTGCTTCTATATGCTACAACACGGATTAAACTTGGATTATTCTAGCTGATGAAAGCCAGACATGAAAAGTTACACAATGGACGTTTTTATTAGTTGAAAATTTCGTGATATGTACATATGTACAGATACAAAATGGATTAGCTATAGCCAGAGTTGTGGGGACTGTTGGAATAGAGAGGTATAATTAAAGTGTATGACATAGGGTCTGGGGATATAGGTCAGTGGCACAAGTGCCTGCCTGGAAAGTGCAAGGTCCTGAGTTCAATTCCAGGTACCAAAAAAGTAAAATAAAATAAAGTGTACAAGTCTTTTTTTCTAAAAAATAGAAATGAAATAAAACTACACCCAGACATACAATAGTCAAGTTCCCAGATCTCCAGAAAAAGAACAGAATATTAAAAGCTGCTAGAGAAAACAAACAGATTACCTATAAAGGAAAGCCCACCATAATCACAGTAGACTTCTCAGCACAAACCATTCAATCATAAAGAGCTTGGAGCCAAGGTCCTGAGACAGAATAGCTTCCAACCAAGACTGATGTACCCTGCCAAACTATCCCTCAAATTCAAAGGAGAAATAAAATATTTTCATGACAGAGAACAACTGAAGAAACTCATGAGCGCCAAGCCAGCACTACAAAGAATATGAAAAGATATTCTAGACAGAGAAAAATCTGAGCATAATTTCAAGAACAACAGTAGAAATGAAATGTCAAGAACAGCAAGAAAGTAAACAGGTAGAAAACGTAGGACAGCAATGCAAGAAAATAACATGACAATGATAAATCAATACATATCAGTTAAAAGTGTAAATGGCCTCAATTCTCCAGTCAAAAGAAACAGAATGGCAGAGTGGAATAAAAAAAGAAAATCCAACTATATGCTGTATACAGGAAACACATTTCACTCAAAAGGAAACTCATAGACTAAAAGGTAAAGGATGGAAAACAATCCTCCATGCAACGGGAACCCAGAAAAAAGCAGGTATAGCTATTCTGTATGTAGAGAATGTGAACTTCAAACCAACAACAATGAAAAGCGATAAAGAAGGTCACTACATGCTAGTCAGGGGAAAACTGCAAGAGGATGAGATAACAATCATAAACATTTATGCACCAAATATCGGAGCTCTGAACTATATAAGACAAATCTTAACAGGTATGAAAACCCCTATAACTAAGAACATTATTGTAACAGGGGACTTCAACACCCCATTAACACAAAGAGATAGGTAAACTGGACAAAAAATCAGCAAGGAAATAACAGAACTGAACCAAAGCTGTGAACAAATGGACTTAGTAGATGTCTACAGAGTGTGCCAGCCCACAACATCAGAATACACATTTTTCTCAGCTGCACATGGGTCTTTCTCTAAAATAGACCACATCTTAGCCCATAGAGCATACCTTCCAAAATGCCAAAGAATTGAAATAACCCCATGCATATTATCTGACCACAGTGCAATGAAATTGGAAATTAACAACAAAAAGAACTCCAACACTCCATAAACACTTGGAAATTAAACAACAACCTCCTGAACAACCAATGGGTCACAGAAGAAATTAAAGAGGAAATTAAAAAATACCTACAAACAAATGAAAATGTAAATACAACTTACCGGAATCTATGGGATGCAATGAAAGCAGTCCTCAGAGGGAAATTTATAGCAGTGAATTCACACATACGGAAAACAGAAAGAGAACAAATAAGTAGCCTAATGCTACATCTCAAACTTTTAGAAAAAGAAGAACAAGTCAGGCCCAAAGCCCAAACAAGGGAGGAGAATATAAAGATGAGGGCAGAAATTAATGCAATTGAGACAAAGAAAACCCTCCAAAAAATAAATGAATCAAAGAGCTGGTTCTTTGAAAGAATAAATAAAATTGATGAACACCTAGCAACCTTATCAAGAAAAGGAACGAAAGAACTCAGATTCATGCAATAAGGAATGAAAAGGATGAAATGACTACAGATTCCACAGAAATTCAGAAGATCATTAATACCTACTTTGAAAATCTTACTCCCATAGGATAGAAAACTCAGAAGAAATGGACAGATTCCTAGACATGTATGAATTACCAAGGTTGAGTCAAGAGGATATGAAATTCCTGAACAACCCAATATCATTTAATGAGATTGAAAGCGTGATTAAAAACCGACTGACAAAGAAGAGCCTAGGCCCGGATGGATTCACAGCAGAATTTTACAAGAAATTCAGAGAAGATTTAATACCAACCCTCTTCAAACACTTCAGTGAAATTGAAAAGGAAGCAATTCTCCCTAACTCATTTCTGGAGGCAAGCACCATACTGATACCAAAACTAGAGAAAGACCTAACCAAGAAAGCGAACTACAGACCAATCTCCTAATGAATATAGATGCAAAGATACTCAATAAGATACTAGCAAATAGAATGCAGCAAATTATGAAGAAAATCATACATCACGACCAAATTGGATTCATTCCAGGAATGCAGGGTTGGTTCAATATTCGCAAATCTATAAATGTTATACGCCATATTAATGGAGCCAAAGACAAAAACCATGTGATCATCTCAATAGATGCAGAAAAAGCTTTTGACAAGGTCAAACATGCATTTATGATAAAAACTCTACAGAATATAGGAATAGATAGTCTTTAACTTACCCTGATCAAAGCCGTCTATGGTAATCCAACAGCCAACATCATTCTAAATGGAAAAAAAATTAAAGGTTTTACTTTAAAATTGAGAACAAGACAAAGATGTCTGCTGTCAACATGCCTGTTCAATGTAGTTCTGGAAACACTAGCCAGAGCAATCAGAGAGGAGAGAGAAATAAAAGGAAAAAGGATAGGAAAGGAAGAAGTAAAACTATCACTCATTGCAGATGACATGATACTTTACATGGCAGACCCCAAGAACTCCACAAGAAGACTCCTTGAATTAATCAACAAATTCAGCAGTGTAGCTGGATACAAAGTCAACACCCAGAAATCAATGGCATTCCTATACACAAACAACAAACATACTGAGAGAGAAATTAAGGAAACCATTCCTTTCACAATAACATCCAAGTAATTGAAATATTTAGGAATCAGTCTAACAAAAGAAGTCAAAGATCTCTTCAATGAAAACTACAGCAATCTGGAAAAAGAGATTGAAGAAGATTTCAGTAAATGGAAAAATATTCCCTGCTGATGGATAGGAAGAACCAACATTGTGAAAACGGCCATACTTCCAAAACTGCTGTACAGATTCAATGCAATTCCCATTCAACTACCATTAGCATACCTCACAGATCTCAAGAAAACATGTTTTAAATTCATCTGGAACCAGAAGAGACCCAGAATAGCAAAAGCAATCCTGGGCAACAAGGACAAGTCAGGTGGAATCACAATCCCTGACCTGAAATTACACTAAAAAGCTACTGTCAAAAAATTAACCTGGGCCTGGCTAAAAACCAGACCTGAGGATCAATGGAACAGACTGGAAGAAACCTCCACAACCAAAAACACACTCAGCCACCTAATCTTTGATAAAGAGGACAAGCAAACTCACTGGAGGAACGGTAGCCTCTTTAATAATTGGTGCTGAAAAAATTGCCTTGCTACTTGTCAAAGACTGAAAATAGACCCAAGCCTATGACCATGCACCAAACTCAAGTCAAAATGGTTCACAGATCGCAATATTAGAACAGAAACACTGAATCTATTAGAAGAGAGTGAAACACTTGAAAGAATCAACAACTGGGATCTCATCCTACTAATAGTTTCTGCACATCTAAAGAAATCACCAGCAGTGTAAAAAGAAAACCTACAAACTTGGAAAAAATTTTAGCTGACTGTCCCTCAGACAAAGGGCTTCTATTTAGAACATATAAAAAATTTAAAAATATCAGCTCTCTCCCTCCAAATTCAAAGACCCAATCCAAAAATGGGCAGCTGAGATGAATACACACTTCTCAGACAAGGAAATACAAATGGCAAGCAAATACATGAGAAAATGTTCAACATCATTAGTCATTGGAGAAATGCAAATTAAAACAATATTGAGATTCCACCTTACCCCAGTGAGAATGGCTAACATTAAGAAATCAACCAATATTGAATGCTGGCAAGGCTGTGGAGAAATAGGAATCCTTCTCCACTGCTGGGGGTATGTAGACTGGTGAAACCACTGTGGAAATCAGTTTGGAGATTCATCAGAAAACTAGGTCTAGAGGTTCCATTCAACCCAGCTATTCCCCTCCTGGGTATTTTCCCAGAAGATCTAAAAACATTATATCACAGCAATTTACATATACCTATGTTCATTACAGTACAATTTGTGATTGCTAAATTGTGGAAGCAACGCAAATGTCCATCCACCAAGGAGTGGATAAGAAAATCATGGTACTTTTATAGAATGGAATATTACTCAGCTATAAAGAAAGATGAACTCGAGGCCTTTATAGGTAAATGGTCACAACTAGAGACCACACTCATAAGTGAAATAAATCAGACCTGCATGTGCAAGCACCGCATTGTTTCACTAGTGTAAAACCTGAAAGAGTTAATTTAAACTAGGAGGTATGATAGACATTGTGAAATGATAGGAAAACCCTCAAGGGTAAAGGGCAACTGGGATTTTGGAAAAGAGAAGGGAAAGAAGGAGAAATTTTGTATGTATGTATATACAGGATGGTTAACATAGTTGTTCTTCTGTCTTCTATTTGTTTGCTGAAAGGAACTGTCGAGTCCTTGCTTGATCAGTATTGAATGTCTCTGTTTTGATGAGAAACCACTTTGAAGATATCCATATGTAATACAACAAGCATTGTTAGTTTCCTGCTGCTTTATTTGTAACTCTGTATTGTCTTTTGCTATTTTGTAAAAAGTTGTCTGTCTGTTAATGTTTTCCTCCTTTTATTTTTAAAATAAAAAAATAAAATAATGGAAATGTTTTAAATTTTATTTATTTATCTTATTTTTATTTTTTTGTTGGTATTGGAAATCAAACTCAGGCCTTTGTGCTTGCCAGGCAGGTGCTATGCCTTTGAGGTGCATCCTGGCTTAAATTTTATTTTTGTAACACACAGACATTTTTGTGACTATGATAAAAGCCACTTAAATTTAAAATTCAACCTGGTTAATCTGTGGGGAATATGAAATTCATATCAGGAATGATTTTAAAATGTGAAAGATATGGAGTTATTAACCAAAAATTAAATGTAAACAACAAATGGATGAAAAAATATTCAAACTTATTCACAAGTAAATAGTTAAATAGTTTTCACAATTTGGATTAATGAATTTAGATGTCCTGTTTTATGTTAGTCCATGTTAAATCGCATGAGGAAGGGATTTAATTTAGGAAGTTACTACATACATTCAAAGTGACTTAATCAATTTCAATCCATTACTCTTTCCCCTCATCCCATGTCCTCTCCAGAAGGCTACCTCTGAGTTAGATCTTAGTCTTTGCACTGCATTTCAGTAGTATGTTTTGTGACATGAATGAAGTAATTAAAGGTAATCTTCAAAGTACACAGATGAAATAGAACTGAGTGGAATTAATGACATTGAATTATATTTGGTTAAAAAGTCAATGTTCATAATGATGGTCCATACTAATAGAATCGTATATGTAGTAAATGAAATTTATGTCTTGTCTTTGATAATACTCATTTCAGGCATAGAGTATACAGCAGGGCTGGTTTGATAACCTTCTAAAGGACAAAGAGCTGGAGATGTTTGCACACTGTAAGATCAGTGTGCTGCTATTGTGACATGCAGATGGAAAGAAAAAAAAGTGACACAGTCTTAAAGGCCTGCTCAAGTTTAGAGTATTTTGTTACTGTCAAGGATTCCAAGAATGGTGTCATAATACTCTACACTGCCCAAACAGTATCTCTTCTTGTTATTTTCAGCTGTAGGCAGCACATTTTAAAAGAGACAAGGAAAGCAGAGATGATGGCACATACTTGTACTTTCAGCACCAAGGGAGAATGCGGAGAGAGGGTCCCAGTACTGCTTGTGCAATTTTGCATGACTTTGGCTCAGGATGAATGACTGAATGATAAATCAATAATAAGTAAAGAAATAGAACTGCGAATGTAGCTCATCGGCAGAACACCCCTGAATTTGATCCTCAGTACCAGCTGAAAAAGAAAAATATGAGTGACAATGACAAAATGGAATCTCTCCAGGGTTTGTGCTAAGTATGGTAAAAAATATGAAAATGTTAAAGCAAGAATATGTGGGGGAAATGAATATATTTAGCCCTGAACAGATAACAGGGAAATATAATAGTAACTGCCAAATATTTAAAGGACGGTCATGTAGGAAAGGGACTACAGTTATTGCATGTGGTTTCTGAGAAAAGAACTAGAACAAATAGAAGTTTCATAATATTTCTTGAATCACTGGAGAGGGAGAACTTCTGATTATTAATGCTGTTCGATAATGATGATTGATACGTGTCATTGTGAGTTTAATTTCTGCGTAAGTTTCAAAGCAGACTACAAGCCAAACATTCAAAGATGCTAGAGGATCGTTTTCTGCACGGTGTAGGAGGTGCTCTAAAGAAACGAAAAGAAGTGTTTCGCAAACCTCCGAATAATTGCTATAGGAAGCAACCGGTAGTAGTGGGCCTTGCTGACAGCATAAGTGCTTCTGATATAAAGTTTCCAGCCTCACTTCAAGAAATATGATTGAATTTATTGTCAAATAGTATTAAGTAGAATTCTATGCTTCTGAAAAGAGTAAATTGATCAGCTTAGGGAGATTAATACAAATTCTGTAAGTCTGAAGTGCTCTCTTAATGAAACTCTCATCTAAGCAGGGTGTGATGGTACACGACTGCAATCCGAGCACTCTGAAGGCTGAGGCAGGAGGCTTGCTGCCAGCCAGAGATGCATAGTGAAACCGTGTCACAAACAGCTTGGCTTTAATTGGAAACATAGCAACGAACTATGATGTTTAATGTTTTGAAAATTCTCAATTTATTTTAAACTTCTAGCCAATCCTAAAGACATTGCTTTAAAGGTGCTTGGCATAACCACCATACTTTGAATTCTTATAGAACAAATAACTACAAACAGGTAAATTATTATGAAGAAACTGAATGTGACCAAAGAATTGAAAAACCCCTTTTGGTTTTCTTGCCTGTCAATTTGCAAAAGAAAAAGCAACTAAAGGACAGGAAATGAAACTTGAATATCAATGTATTACTCATTCTCTTTTTGGACAAAGTTATTCTCTGTATTATCCTGCATGTACTTTCTCACCGCCATTACTGCTCAAATCAAGGAAAAAAAAGATAAGTTATCCCCGGGTATGCAGAAAAGCACTTGATTAACATCTAGGAAAAGAAATAATCTGAAAGGAAGTTAGTTTTGTCTCTGTGCACATGTAATTGTTTGAGTACTTAGAAACACCCTAATTCTTGTCTGTAATTCTTTGCAATTATTTTTACCTGATACAAATATAAGACACTAATAGCAGTCCCCTTTTCTATGTACTTCCAAAAGGACTCACCTGCCCCTACTCCTGAAACAAATGTTTTCTCTGTATATGTTTTGTCCCAGTCCCTCAGAGTTCTGCTCTCTGCTACTTCTGGTGGCTGCTCATGTACTAAATGAATGCATCAGTGATTCCTAGATTCATTATTCCCAAAGTAGTGATCAAGAGGAAGAACCTTTTATCCTGTGATAAGCCCATGGAATAAAAAACCTTGAGTGAGCATATTTTCTTGACTCTGGAAGATACAGAATATACTAATAGGCCTCTACTGGTTACTATATTGGTTGGTCTAATGAGTCAACCTCTCTTGAGCACATGTCCTTCCTTGTCATTCAAACTCGCCTTTAGCATCTGGATGTGGTTGGATTATTTCTATGATAAGAAAGTGCCATGGACTGTCTCAAACTCTAAATACTTATTGTAACTCTTTTCCTTACTTACTCAATAAGAAAGGTCTTCCCCAAGAATATAAAAGGGAATACTGGGCCCATGTCCATAACTGGATGATCTTTTATCAAATTGGTTTTGAGCCACTGAATTAATATAGCAACTGAAGCCAGACACTGCTTTCAGAGTCATCAACAGTTCAGAAAGGATCACTCTCTCCCCAAAGCAGAGGAAATGAACAGTCACAAGAGAAAATTCTTACTCAAGAAAGTGAAATAGAATGTGTCATTTTTCTGGATGATCTTTTATAAGGTGATCAAGAGGCTTTCATTTAGTGAATACATTTGCTCATTCAGTTTTGGAGAGTCGCCCTTCATTTATTCTTTCCCTTTGGAAGTACTTTCGAGTGCAAATTACTGCTATCAGAAGCCTTGAACTGAGAGGCTATTATTCTCCTTGCTCAGATTAAATTAATTTTGAACAGTTTAATGCAGCATGTCCGAGCGGCAAGTCCAAGTGGTGTCAAATCTATTTCTCTGCTTTTTTAAGCTGCACCTTCAAGGGCAGTATGATTCATGGTGAATGTGTTCTTCTAATGTCTTGCTAAGTGTTATTATTTTCTTTCATTTGCAAGTCATGAGGCTACAAATGTTAACCATTCTCCCCCGAACATTGTATAAAGAATGCATAATTTAAACCAGGCTGATTTTCCAAAGGGGTGCTTATTACATTCACTTGCTAGACAAATGAAATAAAGACAAAAAAAAATACTCTGTATAAAAGCAAGAAGTTTAAAAAGCTAATGAAACATTAGAAAAAGAACTGCTTGGAGAAGCACTGCAACATCATCTGGGTTGTGGTAAGAAGGAATTATCTTGATCTAGGGCTATGTAATAAAATAAAGAGGTTTTAATGACTGGCTATATAATTCTGTTTGTGTTTTGCAGAGTTGAAAGAAAAAAATTTAAAAAGGATATAAATCTTCTTATCTTCTCTCTTCCAGTTTAGGCATTCTACTGTCTCTCCAGTATTCAGTCTATCTAATGTGTCATTGAAATGTGGTGGTGAAGTTTTCTCTGTGTTATTGTAGATCAAAGAGTCAAAAGAATGCCAATCGATTAGTACCAGAGTAGAAAATGTACATTAAGCAGTTAGAAGTTTCAGAAACCTATCAACCCTGAGTCTATGTAAGGTATTTAAATGTACAGCTCTGGACAGTCTTTTCTACGGCTGTAATCACCAGTCCTATAGATTAAGCAAATTAATGTTTTTAACGGCCTTAGATGAAGATTGATGAAAATACTATATCGCAATTTTCCTTCAGAGTATAGGAGAGGCAAAGATGGAGGATATTGTCCTTTCACATGCTGTTTAAGCACTTTGTCCTTGGAATCTTACTTTCGTTTTTTAATGACCAAAATAGACTTACATGGAATTTTTGTTTTAATAAAAATAAAAAATTCCTATTCACAGTCCACAAGATAATCATAATACCAGTAATAATATAATTTTATGACAACACTGCTAAAATATTTCAGTCCATGGTCTTTAGTATCAAAACACCAGCATCTGTAATTCAAATAAGACTTACCATGGATTCAGGCCTCATATCTGAAGAAAGACTATATATTGTTTAGCAATATCTAGAAAAGGAAAAATAATGAGTTGGATTGGGGCACAAGAAAAGTAACTAAAGGTGCTATTATACATGAACAGAACACAAAGAAGAATTGATATCAAAATCTGGGACATACACGAGAGAGGAACAGCACAGTATAAAAACATTTACTCATGAAATTAATTAACTTCACCTCCTTTGAAGTTTGAAGACAATAGCCACTAGCATAGTGTAAACAAGTAAGTCTCAGTCCCAATTTCTCCATTACTTGGCAGCATTGCCTTGGGAAAACTAAATAATGAGTCCCTCAGTTTTCTCACTAGCAGATATTATTAGCTATAATTAGACTCACCTCAAAAATTTATTGAGAGTATTAAAAGATTTAACATAGCTGTGATGCTTAGCAGTATGTCCAATAATATGTCCAGAGATAATCATCGTGTCATTATTAGCTATTATTAGTTTTTACAAAGTAAGCCTGGGTTCTAAGTTGTAATCACCATAAGGAATTTATCCTAAAAGTTGGTGGAGAACAGAAATCTGAGTACCTTCCACAAAATTTTAAAGAATGGAATCTTCATTATTAAACCAAAAGATGTTTCCATAAGTCCCTAAATTCTCATTGATGTCAGACATTATGAAATTTTCTGCCAATATACATGTAGCTTCCCTATAATTATTGTACTTGGTGAAAGTTGCTTGTCGTACAATGCAAATTGAATTTTACTAGGTTTCTGCGGGCCTGGATTATTCTGTTGTCATCGGCATTTGTAATTTCAAACACTGGGAAATTTGTTCAAGTTTATAGCTCTGCAAATGCAAAGTGAGAATAATTGTACCTTTCTCTTTCATAATGCATTACTATAAAGTTCAAATCAAATAGTAAAAGGGGTTTGTAGGTGGTGTTCTCTGCAGATGTGAAGCACTATTTTCATTTTCTTTTGTCTTGGCATCTCAAAAGACAGTGACCCTTTGAGGGATTCAACTTCTACCTCTTGTTAATCCAATCCACTTAATGAAGTCCTTATCTTACTGTATTTCTTGTAGAAATTGACCTCACGGGCTGGGGGTTTAGCTCAGCGGCAAAGCGCCTGCCTGGCAAGCGCAAGGTTGTGAGTTCGGTTCCCGGTACCAGAGAAAAACCAAAAAAACAAAAAAAAAAAAAAAAAAAAAAAAAAAAAAAAAAAAAATTGACCTCACATTACATTCAATTCTCAGAACCGTCCTATAAGTCATTCTCAGGCACTACTATTTGCAGTTTTCCTTGTGCTGCTTAGTATCACTTCCCTCAGTTTGTCTTTCCACTGCTCCACTCTCTCCACCTACTCCTTAAATATTGTAATATTTATTTCATATCCTACATTTTGTCCATAGGTTATGACAAACCAGTCCTACTTATATGCATTGGTCAGGACTCCCCACAGAAAGAGAGCTAGTGATGTACATTTAATGTAAGGAATTAGCTCATGTGATTATGAAGATTAGCAAATCAAAATTTTCTGACAGGCTAGAGAATTGGTGAGTCAATGCTGCAGGTCCAATCTGAAGTCTATCGGTTACAGAATGAAGAAGAGGCAGTTTTTCAAATTAAATATGAAGACAATATACTGAAGAATTCTCTTGCTTGGAGGATGCTGGGCTTTACGTTCTATTTAAATCTTTAACCCAATAAATGGGGTTTATCCAATCTGCTTTACTCAAAGATTACCAAAGGAGATGTTCATCTCTTCCACAAACATCCTTACGGGAATACCTGCAGTAACTTTTAATATTTGACCAAATATTGGCACTCTGCTCCAGCCACACTGACATAGAAACTTCTCCATGAAGAGCAAAATAAAATACAGATGGTAGGACATAGAGAAATCTTATTTAAATGGTACGGAAATACTGGATGGAGGAGGGAGGAGGGAAGGAATGGAAAAGAAATTTTAAAAGAGAGTTGAAGAAAACTGGATATAGAGATTCTGCAAATGGGAAGGGAAGAAGAGTCAGAGAGAGCAGGGAGGGGTGGGAGGGGAAGCAGACAAAGACAGTAAGAATGAAAATGTGTTATGTACATGTACAAACTCCCCAAGATAAATGCAATCATTATGTATGACAGACGTGTACTAATAAAAAAGAATAAAACTTAACCACTACATGCTACAACGACATGACTCTTGAATCATTAGCTGTAGGGTGGGCCCTTTTAATCTGAGACTTCCATTACTATTTCAGTCTTCATCTATGTGCTGAAATACCCTTTAGGTACATTTGGGTATAAACATCCTTTGCGTGTACTCCGTGTCTTTCTCCCAACATCCATTCACTCCCCCTAAACTCCCTGTGCCTTTTCTCAATATATTCATTCTCAAGTAATAATTCAGATTTTAGAGTCCTCCTTGGATTCCGTTAGCGCTTACATAGTACATAACTAGTTATCAAGTGCCATAGATTTTACTTTCCAAATTATTTCCTGAGTTTCTCTTTTTTTTCACCTTTTGATCACTTATTCAAGCAAACCTTCCAGATCTGAATTATCCTAGCTCCTGAAAAGTTTGTTAATGTCGCTAGTATTCATTCCTGCAATGTTTATTCTCATTCTTAAGACAAATTTTCTCATATTATGGTTTACATAAACGTGTTCGACCACTTCTAACTCTAACAACGTATATAAAACGAACCACTTACATGAGAATTTCATTATACGAACTTAACAAAGTGCTGCTTTCTAAACAATTACACCTTCTTACTCTCATCTTCCTTCCTATTGCTGTCCAGAGTCATTAAACTGTCTAGTTGTAGAACTGGCCCCTTTTCCGAACAGCATTCAAACCAAAGCAAAGCACTGCTGCCCCAGACACTTTGAAGGGTCAACTAAAGCCTCACCCAAAGCTCAAATCATGTAATACATTCTTCTTAATGCCTTTAACTAAAGGCACTGCAGTGATTAATAAGCATGACTTCCTCAGTTTTGCATATGTGATGCTCTTCAATTGAAGAGAGGCAGCAATATAGCGAACCTGTTACTGAGGACATGTATAAAGATTTAATTTTCCTTAAATTATAATACAGAAGTATATAATTTAGGATGAATGAAATGAGCAGCCACTGCTTGAGTCATAGATTTTATAAACCTAAATTTCTGCTTACTAAGTTCATTTAGAGTGGGATCAGAGTGATATCAAATAGCAAGAACTGATATTCAGTTCAATAAATGACTGACAATAACCATATGGAAATCTTTTTCATTTTCTTACAGACCTGTAAAGAGTTTACTGAATGTGGAGAACAGGAAGACTCATGAAATGGTCATGTGTGTTACTTTCCCCCTAAAACAACAAACTAAATCAATGAAAATGCAAATTTTCAATGGGTCCATCAAAATCAAATGAATACAGTAATTTCAGTTCAACTAAAATTATTCTTCCAGAAGAAAAGAATTCCCTTTAAAATTTAATTTAAAAATTCTCTATAAATGGGATACACTGCTGCACATTTATTTTTATGGATTTCATTCATTTTTATTTTACTCACTTATTTTTTCTCTGAGATATGATTTCTTTATGCAGCTCAAGCTGGTCTCAAGCCCATAATCCTTCTTCTTACCCTGAGAGTGTCGGAATTACAGAGGTAAAGTACTTGTATTTTAAATCAGTGTATATTTATTTTGTTTTACTGTTTTGGACTATGCTAGATTATAACATTTGTGGTATGTAATATGTTTTCTGCTAGTGTATGATGCAAATTCTTAGCTAATAAATTATTGAGAGAATTAGTATATCATAGGTAAATTGACTCATTCTAATAAGAGTATCTATGATATATTCTTATAAATATTATATATTCTTGAGGAAAACATTTCTAAAAACTTCTAATCTATAAATACCATAAATATTATTCTTAAAGCCCATGACAGTAAGACTGGCACATTCTGTCTAAGAAGTGCCAATTGTAGTGTACTAATTTAGTCCTCCAATCCTTGTTTCAATGGCTCATTTTTGAAGAAATCAGAGTAGAGTAGCATAGAAAAGAACAGATATTTACAGTTGCATGAAACTTCACAATTTAAAAAATATGATACAAATATGTGACATAACACTGAGCATTTCAAGCGTACAATTTAGTAGTGTTAAATGTATTCACACTATTGTGTGATAAATTTCTGGAATTCTTTATGCTGAAGACTAAAAGTCTGAACTTACTAAACAGTTATGTTTCTTCTTCCACTCTTCCCAAAATCATAGCGGTCAAGCCATTATACTCTCTGTTCCTGTTAATTTTATGTTATATGCCTTATATATTTGGATTTTTTTCAGATTTTTATTTTATTTGCACCTGTTTACAGTACAGAATGACCTCATTAATTGTAGGGAGTTGGTACGTATATATTAACACATCTGAAGTATAAATTTTTGAATTTTTTATGGCTGGCATGTGTTACTTGACATAATGTTCTCAAGGCCCATCTATGTTTTAGCACATGTCAGAATTTCCTTCCTGTTTAGTATTGAAAAACACTCATTGTTTGAATATACCACACTGTATTTATCCATTCACCCATTGAGAGAGAATTGAGTTACTTGCCCCTCTTGGGTATTATGACTAAACATAGTATAAATATGGGTATGCAAATATCTATTTGAGATACTGCTTTCAAGTCTTTGGGATATATACACTGCACAGAGATTGCTGGGTCATATCGCCATTTTATTTTTAGTGTTTTGAGATACAATTTTGAATGTTAAGAGAATGAGAGAGTCAAATATAACATGCAACTTAGAATATTTGGGGATACGAGCCACAGAACTTTCTTGGAGTTACAACATGTATACCTTTAAAAGTTTTTCTAGTAGAAACGTATTCAGGTTGGTACATAAAATTCATCATAACAATTGGAGACATAGACAATTGTCTTGGTCACTTTCCCTGTTTTTAGGACACTTTACTCAACACCCATAACCTAGAGGAAAAGTTTATTTTGGCTCACAGTTTCCAGATATTTTAGCCCACGGTTGAGTGGCTCCAATTCAAAATGGCATGGCATCGGTGCATGCCAAAAAAGCTACCGAATAGTAGGGAGAGAAGTGCTGAGCTGGGAGTGAGGGGGAAAACTCAGATGACACTGCAGTTACCTGCCTCTCCTAAGCAGACCCACTGCCTATCAACAAGTCAATTATAAACCCACATAATGCAGTCATCTTTCAAAAGTTCTGCCTTTCAGCATATGAGGCTTTGGGGAGACATCTACGTATAAACTATAACATTTCTCACTTGTATCCCCCCAAAGATTAATGTATATCTTTTTATGAAGACATATTTTAGACTCTCTAAGAGTTGCCAAAGTCCTAGGCATTTCAGCATTGCTGAAAAGTCCAACTCCAATGTCTGCTTTGAGATTTACTGCAAACTTTTAGCTGTCATTCCCTATAAAAATCAAAAGAAAGTTAAACACTGCTGATATATGAAGGCACAAGAAGAATATTCCCACTCCAAAAGGGAAATATAGGAAGATAGAAAGAAATGGGACCAAAGCAAGGCTGAAACCTTAGCAGGGCAAGCACAAATCCCACAGTTCCATATCCAGTACACAGGCCATGTCGTGGTAAGATGGGAACTCCAAAGTTCTTAGGTGGACCCACCTCTGTGACACTGCCAGTAATTGTAGTCCTTATGGCCTCTCTCTTGGGTGAGCTTTGCTTACTCTTTGTAGCTTTCCTCAGACATTCCAGGTTCTTCGCTTTTCCAGTGTCCTGGAGTTTTCACTGCACTTTTGTCTTCACTCTCACAGTTTAACACACTGCCCTCTCAGAGGCACACTGCCTAACATCTCAGGTCTTTTTCTGACCCCAAAGCTGTTGCATTCATCATGCCCATAAGACTAGCACTATAAGGATGATGCCACGTTCTGCTAATAGCTAAAGCACTAATAAGGTCTTTTGCATCATGGCTGCAGGGGCCATTGAAGACCTGCATGGTGAATGTAATCCCAGCGAACAAATTCTCTAGGCAGCCATTCTGGAACACCATGTCCCAGGAACCTCTTTTCAAAGTAAGCTTTGAAGTTTTTCACCCTTGAGGTTATGATGTGTGTGGCCTTGCTGATTTCACACATGTCTCAAGTCTTTCCTATTGTCCTGTTGTGAAGTGCTAGGCTCCCTTTGAACGTTAATCTTTTTACCTATCAAGTGCTCCTCTTTGTCAATATTGCAGGCCCTAATTGGACTGTCCAAACCTTTCCAAACTCTTTCCACAAGCCAATTCCAAAGGGTTCTGACCCACATGGTCAGGCAGTGTCACAGCAATGACTCACTTGTATGGTACCAAATTATATTTCAGTAATTTTCTTCTTCATTGGAACACAATAACTGTCACACACACACACATAACTTAAAAGAGAACATGTTTACTTTAGATCATAGTTTGTAGAGGTTTCTGCCCATAGTTGATTGGCTCCAAGGCCAGGTGGCAGAGCAGAGGGCTCTGGTAGAAGAAAATCTGATTATGGTATGGTGGCCTAGAAGCAAAGAGAGATGGGCTGAGCCAAGGGGTGGAGGGATAAAGGTTTCCAGGACACATTCCAATGCTCTACATCTTCTGGCCAGACACCACCTCCTAGCACTGAGTGAGCTAAAACCCCCATAATCCAATTGTTTTTCAAAATCCCTGACTTTGAGCACATGAGAATTTGGAGGGGCACCCAGATATAAACCATACACCGAATGTGGTACAAACCCGGAAGACAAATATGCTACAATAATTTATTTAGTCCTTTGGCTTTCTGTGTAGGAAATAATATTTCTTCTCTATAGTTTATGTAACATTTGCGTTAATTTCCTTTCTTTTTCATTTGTACTTTTGTTACTGAAGAAATAAATATTTATTCTTTTGATTGAAGCTATGGCTTTTCACACCAAAGGATTTTTTTATTGGTTGTATTACTGTCTCTATAGGCAACAATGTTGCTATAGCTGATGATAATGATGATGATTATGATGATGTTTATATGCTGTTACCTGAGCTCCTTCTTAGCACTGATAAAATGACACTTCTCTCCTTGCAGCCACCTAACTCTAAACTCATCATTTAAAGTGGGGTTATTTAAACTATATAAATGATGTCTAAAGGACATGGTAATCAGCAGTCTTAACAAAACACCATATAATTTAAATTTCCTTTGTTTTGACAGCTTGATACTATCAAAATTGTATTTCATATTTTTCAGGAATGCAAAATTCTATAACCTTTTACCATTTCTTAACTGTAGTATGTAAATGTATCATACTCAATAAATAAATTGATGAATAAAAGAATACTTAACCACTAATAAAGAATATTATTTCCAAAAGTGAAACCAGGGATAAAACTTCTTCTTTGAAATAAACAGAGTAGATGTTTTCTCAAAATATGAAACATAGGAGTTTTGATGGTCACTTGGAAATGAAGGAAGACAGTGACCAGAGTGGATGTAGAAGGTAATGAAATGGAAAGGAAATCTATAGGTAAGCATAAATAGCTGCTAATAAACTTACAGTCTCCAAGTGTAGAAAAAATGAATGGTAGATGTGACATTGCAACACAGAAATTCTAGAGGAAATAGTATTAATGAAAACTGATATGCAAGGAAAAATAAACAAGTAATAACATGTCATTGTTTGATATTTGAGAACATTATATATTTTGCGCAATAAATATACATCATATAATATTTCTGATGCATATATCAATTTTCAAAGCCATTTGAATTGTATCCAAAGTTAACCTAGTTTAATCTGACCCTCTTCTAGCAATGTGAATAATTTAGGATCTCAGGTTAATGTCAAAAAGGTGAAGATTTTGTAGTGTTTTCTTTATTTTATATTTATTGTTAAATTCTATTTGTATCTATTATAGGGAACCTTTAATAATACCCAAGTAATTGCCAATATTGTTCTTTGTATATCATCATAAGTTGTGTTAGCAAATTTAAATTAAAGATATTTTTCAGTAAGGATATTCTGTTATATAACATTGCCCTACCCTGAAAATACACTATTAAAATGAGAAAATTTAATAATAGCTCAGAATATGTTCAACTTTAACCAATTGTTTCTGTAATGAATTTGAAAGCTACGTTTTTTAGTTTAGGATGCAAAACACAATCACACTGACAACTAGCATTTAGATATCATTTAATCTATAGAAAATTCCTCCACTTTTTCCCTCTTTCTTGACCTTGACATTTTTTAAGCACATGGCAGTTAATTTTTAGAATGCTTCTCAATTTGGATTTGTCTAGTGTTCCTCAAAAAATGAAGTTTAGTAGTGCATTTTCACAAATATGTCTCAAAAGTGATGTTGGTTCTCTGCAGAGAATCACTTCCAAGTGCATGACATTTATCTGATCCAGTGCTGCAAATGGTGATTTTCATCAGTTAAAATGATGTCTATTGTGCATTTATTATTTCTTCCCTGTGAAATTACTGTATTTCCCTTTACAATTGAAATATATTTTATTCTAAAAAATAGTTTTTAACTTCTGATTCACTAGCTTTGAAATTACTTATTACTTCTTTGATTAGTCATTGGTGCTAAGTGATTTTCAGAAATACTCAAATTCCCAAATTCATTTTAGCTGAGTACATACATTAATATGTACACATACACTCCATACATACACTACACATCTGAATATATATAGCATATGCATCCTTCACAGAACTTTCAGTATGTAAATAATCTATTGAATCAATAATTGTATTATTTTGTGATGTCTTATTTTTTATCTAAGTTATATACATTTTGATTTCTACTTTTCTCCAGAGGCCAGTGCTATGTGAAAATGTAAACAACAAACTTAGGCAAAGTTATGCCAGCATAAAAGAGAATTATTTCATAGTTTTACTGGCAAGTTTTATTTTGAAAATAGACTCTGAGTTGTCTTTATCTTTTTACCAGAATTTGTTGTTTTTATGAATATAGAACTGTATATTCAATGTTAAGAATTGGAAAAATAAAGAAAAGCAAGAAGAGAGAATAAGAATATCAATCAAAAATAATACTAAGATCATATCATACTCTTCCTTTTTCTAGAAATATATAACTACATACATTTATTTCAGTAAACTATATTAATGTAAAAACACAAACACCTTTTCACACATTATATACTTCAACTAACAGAAAATTTGGGCTGAAGATGTGGCTCAGTGGCAAATTTTATTTCCCCAATAAAAAGTGAGGCCGTATGTTCTATTCCTGGTACCAAAAAATCCCATTTCATATGACTTTTAAAGGTGTTATATTATTCTTTTGCATGGATATAGGTATTATTTAATTTCTAGTAAATGTTCCATTATCATTGATTTTGTTCATTTAAAATGTTACTCTTATAGATGTTGACATTTAGAACTATACACATCCATTAACATTTTATTGTAAAATATCTAGAGATAGGATTGATTTTCTAATGGGTAAAAACAGGTTTAAGTAAATTTAGTTGTTCTCTAGAAAGGACATGTGACACTATGTTCCTTAAACATGTATACAAAATACATTTATACTTTTTTACCCAGTAAATCATTGGGTAGTGTTACATTATTCTTATTGGGCAAAAGCTATAAATGCCATTTCAATGATTTTAATATTTGCTTACTAGTAAAATCTTTTGAAAGCTCATTTAATAAATTTAATATTATACATTTATCTAACACTATCTGCAGAAAAGTATGTCAGCATATGTGTATTATGTAAGTACAGTTATAATTATTTTGTACAAATCATATCATTCATGCAATAATTACTTTTATTGGTGAGGTTTTTTATTTATTTCAGAAAGTATGTTGCTATGTAGCTCAGGCTGGCATTGAACTCACTATGTAGTGCATGCTGGTTTTGAACGCACCGCAATCTTCCTGCTTAAGCCCCCTGAGTGCTGGGATTAGAGGTGTGCACCACTATGCCCGATTTGTGTGTGTGTGTGTGCGTGTGTGTACATATATATATATATATATATCTATTACACATACAACTTGTGTTGTAATAATCCAGTAAATTGCTTGTGTAATTGTTACCCTTTTGCCCAAATGAAAGAAATGAAACAAAGAGAGACTGCCAAGGTCACACAACTATATGGTTATGTGTTTTATTTTTGGGGTCAGGATAGGAATTTATGTAGACCATGGCCTCGCATTGTCACTTATAAGAGCCAAATTACATGTATTGCTGACTCGTAAATCTATTCAAAACCTTGTATGAGCCAAGCATTTTTTTTCTGTCTAGGGCTAAACCACTCAATAATGTCAACCATAACACCTACTATTTTAAATCATACAGTCTGACTGAAAAAGTCATGGCAAATATTATAATACAATAGTATTAATTATTAAGTTCAAATTTTAATATGAGCTGTGAAGTTTGCTTAGCAAAATGTCTATGAGAACATATACTTGAAACCTGAAGTGGGATGAAGAATCAGGGAAATCTTCTTTAATGAAAGGAAATTTAAACTGTAAAATAAACATCAAGTTAATGACATGTTAATTTTTTTTTTCAAATAGTGATCTTAGTTTGCCTTATTTTTATTTGGGATTCACAGCTAATTATTTTTTTTTTTTTGGTACCAGGAATCAAACTCATGACCTCGCGCTTGCCACACAGGTACTGTGCCACTGAGCTATATCCCCTAGCCTGCCAATGTGAGCTTGAAATAGCTCCTTATAAGTAGTAGATGATGAATTATTTCTATCACACGTAAAAAATATTCTTTAAAATTTTGTTCCTTATGCTTTCATATTCAGAAATGAGTCCATATATAAAGTATATATGTATTTTGTTCCACTGACATAGCTATACATTTATCTTATCGAAGTGATTTTGCTTTTGATAGCTTTATAATTGTTTTTACACAGTAATGTATTTCTCCTTCATTAGTATTTTTCAGTGTATCTGTAGACCATATATAAACATCTCTAATACTAAAATGAGCTGTATATCCTGAGTACATTCTTTTGAATAATCTACAAAGTTACATGAAAATCATATTTACTATATGTAAAATGTAGAAAATTTTACATAGATACAAGGTGATGTTCATTGAGTTATACATTTAAATTGCCTTGTATTCATAAGTCAATTTGGGAAAATATTTTAACTTTTATAATTGATATTTTCAAAGACTATAGTATGCCATTTCATGTATATGTATCTTTTCCTATTCTTCTATTAATTATACTGTTTTCTTTATATAAAGCTTGAGTTTATTGCCATATTTATTCATAATTAGTTTAGATTGTTTTATGTTTTTATTGCTGAGTCATTTTGTTACTTAGCCTGCATAGTATTGTTACAAGTTAGCAGTTCTTAATTAAAGTGATTTTTTTTTGCCATGGCGAATATTGAAAATATCTGAAAACACTTTTCTTATCATAATCATAATGGCGAATATTGAAAATATCTGAAAACACTTTTCTTATCAGCATCGTGAAGATGCTGCTGACTTCTAATGTGTAGAGGGCAGGGATGCCACTAAACGCCCTACAATCAACAGAACAATATCCTACAACAAATAAATACCTAAACCAAAATGTTAGTTTTGTTGAGATTGAGAAAGCCTGCCATAATGGGAAGGTAGTATTTTCATTTTGAGAATGTTAAACTTGTAATTGGCATTTTGCTGAAGTTTCCTAAGTTTAGTTAATCCTTTGCTTATGTGGCAGTCTCCATATAGATAACAGTTTCATAACTAGTACTTAGCATTCTCTGCAATGAAGCTCATTTTATTTATGGGATTAGAGTGGGCAGAACTTTCACAATATTAAATAATGATGATGACTGAAAATATTTTTATAACTGTCCTGTTTTGAGTGATATTATCTCTGGCTTAGTGTTTTTCAAACTATATTTCACAGAACAGTGATCCAAGTAGATAATTCTCATTAAATTGTATCTGTGGAAACACTATATATCATATCCTCCATCAATGTCACTATTTATATTAAGATATTAAAGGATTACTTTGAAAAATCATGACCAAGTGCAGTGCTTTTCAATATTGGCTGTACATTAAAAGAACTTTTAGAACTTTTGAAAAATATTGAAAACTGGAGCCTACCGCCAATGATTGTGAATTTACTGGCCTCTGGTATAACCAGGGGATCATAAACATTCCTTTAAAATCTCCCAATATGATTTTTATGTGCAATGAGATTTGAAAAACACTGCTTTTTCTTCTTACCATTAAACATGAACTAATTATTTTGAAGTAAATAAGTGGATAATGTCATTGATTCTAAATTTTTCTCTTCTTGAAAAAAGTTTCAAAGTCAATAATGCCCATTTACAGTCTATTCTCCTTTTTGTTTGTTTTCTGTTTGTTTTGCTTTGCTTTAGAAATGGGGGATTGAATTCAGGGCCTTTGCACTGAGCTATGTCCCATGCCTATGTTTGATTTTTTTATTTTGAGGCAGAATTTTGCTGAGTGTCTTAGTTACCTTTCTTATTGTGGAGACAAAATACTTGACAAACAAAGTTAAAGGCACAAAGATTTATTGTAGCTTACAGTTTGTAAAGGTTTCAGTTCATAGTTGGCTGGCTCCAAGGCAGGGTGGCATGGCAGAGGGGCATCACAGAGGAGCAACAGTTCATGGTGGACAGAAGGCAAGAAGACAGTAAAGTAGTGAAGTAGCAAGCAGCAAGCAAAAAGCAACTACAGTAGTCCTCTTTCTCTCCCTTATCCATGCTATGTGCTCTTAGGGTAGGTAGCACTCACACTCAGTGTGAAGCACCCTTAATCTGACCCCAAACTGTGCCAAGCCAATCAGTGCACTAATATAGTAATCACACAGCCTTGATCCGAGTATCTTACACTCTAGATCTAGCTACCTCTGAATAGCCTCGCCTATGCCTGCATGAGGACATAACAGACACTGTGTTGCCTGCATGAGGACATAACAGTCACTGTGTTGCCTGCATGAGGACATAACAGTCACTGTGTTGTGTCATATAGACACAAGCCATAACAGTCACTGAGTTGCCCAGGCTGGATTCAAACATCAAGTTCTTCTTCCTAACCATCCCATGTGATTGGATTACAGACAAATGACACCATACCCAGATTCTCTGTGGCTTTTATTTAGCAGTCTTCTCCATGTATATATTCCTATTTTCTGAAGTTCCTTCCCATCTCCTTTTCCTGAGTACCATAGGTGTTGTGGAGGTCTTTCACTTCTTTGGGTACTTTAATTATTAGGTATTTAAATTTTTGATGCTACTGTGATTTATGTTATTGGTTTCTTGTTTTCTGTCTTGGTGAATCCACTATTGGTGTACAAAAAAACTATCGACTAGTATGTGTGTGTTGATTTTGTATGTGGCTACATTTCTAAATTAGATTATTCATTCCAGGAGTGATTCAGTAAAATTTTTTTATATGTAAAGAATTATGTTATCTGCAAAAAAAGATACTTTAACTTTTAATATTTTGAGTACTTCATTAAGTATCAGTGGTGAGAGTGGACATCCTTGCTTCTTCCTGATTTTAGAGGAAAGCTTTCAACTTTTCCCCATTTAATATGGTGTTGGCCATAAATAAGGCATAAATGTATCTTATCAGATTGAGAAAGGGTCTTTATATACCTATTTTTCTCAAGGTATTTGTTAAATAAAAAATGGGTGTTGGATTTGGTAAAAGACTTTTGGTATCTATTGAGAAAAATCATATGATTTCTGTCTTTATTTCTGTTCATGTGGACTAATATATTTATTGATTTGTGTATATTGAGTCATCCTTGTATACCTGGGATAAAGCCTATTTCATCATGATGTATGATCTTTTGATGATTTATTGTATTCTTGAGGATTTTTGCATCTGTACTTATTAGAGATTGGCCTGACATTTTAAGTTGAGTCCATGTCTGGATTTGGAATCAAAATAATGAGTTTAAAAATATTTTTCATTTTAATTTAAAGTTTTTGGTGCTATTGTCATTATATCTTCCCTGAAGTTCTTGTAGATGTCAGTGGGGAATCCATCAGATCCTGGATTTTCTTAGTTGATAGGTTTTCTTGTTTGACTGCCTCAGCCTGTTATGAGACTGTTCAGAATTTATATAACCTCTTGTTTTGGTTATGGTAAATCATATGTGTCTAGGAATATATCTACCTCTAATTTCTCCAATTTGCACAAATACAGAGTTTCAAAGTAATTGCTAATCATCTTCTGGATTTTGGCAGTGTTTAGGAGGATCTTGTATTTTTCATTTCTAATTGCATTGATATGTTTTTTCTTTTTATTGGTAAGTTTTCTATTTTTTTTTTTGAAAAATCAGCTCTTTAATTTATTGATTTCCTGTATTTTTGTATTTTTTGTAATTTTAGACTCAATTTCATTAGTTTTGCTCTGATTTTTATAATTTTCTTCCTCATACTAACTTTGAATTTCCATTATTCTTTTATCCCAGGACTTTGATGTACATAATTGCCTTTTGATTTGAATTCTCTCCATTTTTTCTGATGTGTGCGTTCAGAGCCATAAATTTCCTCCTAAGGCTGCTTTCATTGTATCCCTAGCAGGTCGGGTATACTGCTCAGTGGCACAAGTGCCTACCTGGCAAGGGCAAGGTCCTGAGTTCTATTTCTGGTACCAAAAAAAAAAGCAACCATTGTATCCAAAGGTTATTGTATGCTGGAATACCATGCCATTTGATTGTAGTCAATTTTTAAATATTTCATTTATTTTTAATGCATTATTTATTCAAGAAGTTATTGCTTAATTTCCATATTTTTGGCTAATTTCTCTGGATTTTCTTTCCATGTATTTTCAGTTCTATTGTACTTTGATTGGATTATATGCCTCAGATAATTTGTATTTTTTGTATTTACATAAGCATCCTTTATGGGCTACCATGGAGTCTATTTCGGAGAAAGTTCCACGTGCTACTAAAAGTACATTCTCTTGTATTTGAGTGGAACACTTTAGATATTCATTAATTCCATTCTTATGGAAGTGTAGTTCAACTCTGATATTGCCTTGTTTTGGTCCAGTTGATTTTTCTATTTCTGATAGTGGGGTATTGAGTTCCCTCACTATAACTGCATTCGTATTCATTTGATATTTTATGTTTACTAGTGTTTTATTTTTCAGTGTAAGGTGCACCAGTGTTTTGCTCATATATTTATAATTATATGTTTTCTGTTCAATTGTTCCATTAACCAATATATAAATTACTTGCTTTGCCTCTTCTGGTCAGGTTTAGATTGATGTCCAATTTCTTTGAAAATAGGACATTTACTTGTTTACAGGCTCCTGTTGCATGGAATATTGTTTTTGTTCTGTTATTTTTAGTCTATATTTTCATTTTGGATTAAATTTGTTTCTTGTATGTCCTTGTGTTTTGTTTCTTAAAACCTGCCAATCTGTGTCTTTTGGTTGGGAAGTTGAGGCCATAGACATCAGGAGGTATTTCTGAAAGGTACTGAGTTATTCCTTTCGATGCATTATTTTCTTGTCGCTAATCCCTTTTTGCTCCTGCTCCTTCTCACTCATTCCATTACACATTGTGGTATTGTTGTTTACCTAACTCTTTCTTACATACACTTTGGAAATTTTTGGTGTGCTGATTTGGGGGTAAATTTCATAAATTTCTGTAGCTATTATTTGTCAGGAAATGACCTTTTAATTTTGATTGATTTTGAAAGGTTATTTTGTAGAATATATCTTGCGGAAAGATATTTTTGTATCTGGGGACACTTCACTCAAAGCTTTTCTGGCCTTTAAAATTTGTGTTCAGAAGTCTGCTAAAATTATAGTTGGTTTACATTTACATATTCTTTGTTGCTTTTCTCCAATAGCTTTTAAAATTTTGTCCTGTTGGATTTCTTGGATTTAGATAATGATACCGAGCAGTTCTTTTCTCATCATTATTGTCTGAAATTCTTATAGTCTGATTATCTGTATGTTAAAATTTTCTGCACACTTGGAAAGTTTTCTGCTCCTTTTCTCTGTGAAAAGAATTAACAGTCCAAGTCAAGGCATATCACTGGTTACATTGCCAGATAGAAAAAAAATGTGGATGTGGGACATGGGGCATAGAGATGAATTAAATAGTCAGCTGGATTCATCCCACAATTTTCAGACCCAGCCCTCTCCAAAACCCACACTTGACCAGCCTGACTTCTCACCTCATAATGTAGGACTCCTGTGACATTTTTTGCTCAAGCTTAATCTTCTCAAGATGTCTATGTGTATCTCTCAACCTCTCCACACTTTCTTCTGGCCATCTCCCACCCAGTTACTGTGGGAGGATAACACCACAAACCCTTAAATGTAATTATTATGTAGTTATCTTGCAGCTTAGTCTTAAATAATTAACTCCTTCCTCAAATGTTGCCTCTGGCGAGGGGTTCATGGTTGATGGAATAAAAAATGGTGGGAGCATATATGAAAGATATCAAATCATGAAACAAAACTGGAGCCATTAGGGGCCAGGATTTCTCCTTTTATAACAACCTATTCTCTGAGTACCTGAAATCTCACAGGGTATTCCTTAGTCCTTTCTGAGGGTCAGTGATGTAATCATCTATCCCTGGACTTTGTTTCCTAAAGGCCTCAACATTTCTCAATATTGAAACACTAAGGAACACGCTTCTAACATATGAATACTTGAGGGTACACTCATTTCAGACAAGTCACTACACTGGCTAAGCATGGCTATATGAGCATTCCTCATGTTTTGATACATTTTATATTTATTATATCTTACTTAAAAACATATACTCTAATTTTCATCAAATTCTACTATTTTTTCTAAAGAGTTTTATAAATATATGTCTGAATTAATAAACATATGCGATTTTGTTATTCTCCTATAGTTTTAAAAATTGCATGTAAACAGAGCAATGTTCATATGATTTCAGTCTTTAAATGTACTGACACATGCTTTAGGGCCTGAGGATGCTTATGTGTACTGAAAATACAATGTAGTCTTTTTTCAATGTATATGTCAATTAGATCTACTTAGTTGAAAGTGTCATTCAAATCTCAGTCTCAAAACTGGTTTTGTAAGATATTTTATAAGTTATACAGATGTGTCTTAAAAATTTGCTTTTGTGATTTGAAAATTGTTTATTTCTCATTTTAATTATGTTAATTAATTACATTTACTATCTTAGTATATAAATACAAATTTGTAATTCTTATGCACACCTGCATTATTGACCATTCATTATGAAATACTCTACTTCATATTTATTAATTCTCCCAGTCTTAATATATGTTAATCTAATATTAGTAAACAGCACTGCCAAAAATACAAACTATAACAAATTCCTCACCATATTTCTTCAGTTAATGTTTTCCCAGCATACAACTTTACGCTCTCTTTTTGTTATTTTTTTCTTTGAATTTAAGCAATGTATACAAACAAAAAGAGTGTTCTTTCTCCTTTTGAAAATTCAGTCTTAAATTTTTTTAGTAAATACAGTATTTAGTCTATTTTACTGCTCATTCTGAAATAATTATATTTATTCACTGCCTTGGTGTTTATTTTCTATTTATATAACCTCAATTAATTTATTTTTTATTCTCCTTCTATTAATTTTTATTAGTATATGGTAGCAACATATGACGAATATATTCATCTTTTTTTGCAAATATGATATATTCATTTTGAAGTATTGGTACATATACTTATGGTATCTTGAACTTTTTGTATTTCTCCTTTCCCTTCTTTTAAAATATATCTTTCTGTTATTTTTTGTGTTAATTTAAAATTAGCATTACCGATACATGTATCTATTCTTTTACTATTGTTAAGGTATTTAGCTTAATGATAACAAAATATATGGTAGATTTATTGGCATATGATATAAACAAAAATTTTACAACTTCTACAATATGACCTCTATCTCACCACTTCTGTTGTCTTGTATTTTAAATCAACATGTATTTCTAACATGACAGGATATTTAATTTTTCTTACTTTATGCAATCAATATTCTTTAGTAACCCCTCTAACTTAATAAGGTTATTATTCAATAAATCTAGTTCATATCTAGCCTATTGTCTGCCCTAATACATGTGATTTTCTCATGGATAACAAAATTCCGTAATGAATAATATATGGAGACCCATATCTGTTTAAAGAAAAATCCAGGATATAAAACATGAATATTCTTTGCTTTCCTATCATAAGATTATATGAATGCTTGCTAATGTGTGCCCGCTATGAAACACTGAAAAATTTCCTTAATATATTTAGTCCATAACATTCAATATAAAATGTGAAACATGTTTAATCTGCCTGACACCACGTGGACTTTCAAAGATGAAAAGTGTATTATGTTGATCCACTTGCACTTCCTTGATTATGTTGGCCAAAGTTCTTGCAGCCAATTTAAACAAATATAATTGTTTCCCTTGTTCATGAATTAATTGATACAATTATGCTTCCACGTTTGTTGACCGGAGCTTTTAAGTTTATTTAAATATCTCCAGATGCCTGTTAGTTTACCATGGATAACACCTTGTATGTTGAATCTGGTGGAGTAGAGTTTAGATGTCAAACTCCTGTCATATAGATACATATTTATTTCTGAAAAATATTTGAAGAATATATTTTTTAATATTAAAAATATAGTTTGATGAAAAGGAGAAACAATATGCCAAAATAAAAAGCCCAAGTAACCAAACCTACTGCACATTAAATTCATAAAATATAATAAGAGAAAAGTAATTATTCCGAGTGACATTTGAGCCTAGTCCTGAGACAGCATATCTTTAGCAGGATGTATTTTAAGGACAAATAGAAACACAGTAGTAGTTTAACATTCGCTTAGCGACTTCATTCTTAGTAGCAATGTTGGCACAGCAATTTTGAAGCAAAATGTTTATTGTCAGATAAGTCAAATAAACAGTTTACGTGTTAGCTTTTGTTGACAATCATAGATAAAGGGTGCACAGATATAAAAATATTTACAAAATTGATTTATTGTTGTTTTAATTGAACATAGAAGTGAAATTTGTGCTTTTATTGTTGTTTATGCCATTGCTAAATATCCTACCTTCACCAAGAAGGCTTAGAATCATTTGCACCAATACGTACATTTGGTAAGTGTGTAAAATAAAACATATATAAGAAACTCAAACAACTGTATGGAAAGAAAACAATACAATTTAAAAAGAGGCAAGCCAGGGATACAGCTCAGCAACATAAGCGCCTGCCTGGTAAGCACAAGGTCCTGAGTTTGAGTCCTGGTACCAAAAAAATAAAAAATAAAAAGAGGGAATGTACCTAAAAGATATTTCTTTGATGCAAATACAGAATTCGTGAACAGGTATAAGAATAGGTGCTCAATATCATGAATAGTCAGGAAATATATAAATCAAACAATGAGATATTACTTTACATATGTCAGAATAACTATTTGCAAAAAGATGAAAGATAATATGTTCATGATATGTGGATAAGAGGACAACCTTATATACTGCTTTTGAGAATCTAAATTAGCGCAGCTGTTATGAAGATCTTTGTAGAAGCATTTGAAAAAAAATGAAATAAAAATGTCATGTAATCCAGAAATCTCACTTCTGAGTGCTTGTATTTATCTAAAACTTTGAAAAAAGTAAGTTTAGTATATATCTGGATAACCATATTGACTGAAGCTGTTATTCAAAATATCCAAGTTGAGTCTATCAACAAATGAATACATACTAAGCTAAACGCAAAAACCAAGACATAGAAAAATAAACACTTGTTCTTGTATGGAGGGTGAAATAATTTTACCTACCGAATTAAATTGCAAATCACAGTTAATAGAAGCTAAGGATAAATCGTTTTGAAAGATAATGGACAAAAGAATGCCATGTCTCAATCGGTTAGTATGAAAAAGAATTTTCTTTGACTTATGTTGCATAGCATAATAAAAACAGTAAATAATAAAGTATTCTATATTTAAAAAACCAATAAGAGTAAATTTTAAGTATTGTTAATTCAATATATATATATTTGAAATGATAAATATGCTAATTAGATCAGTATAATTATTCCATAATACATTCCTATATCACATCACATTGTGTCTCATAAATATGAAGAACTATAATTTTTAAATTTGTAGTAATTTTTATATTAAAAAGCAAGGAAAACAGTAGCAATAACAGCTAGTCCTCAAATCTTTGTTTCTAAATATTAGTATTGACTAAAAAACACAAAATTCTATCATCAAACAACAAATATAGCTCTTTATTGAAAAGACTTATTCCAATGTGGAGAGAGAAACTACATGATTAGCCAGAAATGGTTAGGGTATCATGACAGGAAGAGGATCATTAATGCACAAATAACAGGAACTGACATTTTAAATTTATATTGATTTATAACTTCATAAATAAGGTTTTTGGAGTCACAACACCAAATAAAATGTAATATCAAAGAATAACATGTTCTACTTGTTTATCACATAATTTTTTCTAGTGACATGCTATTATAAAATCACTACCATTATGTTCTTAATGCTTCATATAATTCAGTCTTGGTGACTATCTGATCCATCACTATGCTGTACTGTGCTCATTTATCAGTGCTTTTGATCCAATTATTTATTTATTTCTTCATTATCTTGGAGATAACTATTTATTTGGAGCTGAAGTCTGAAAAACATATGACTACTGCTTTGATTGATTTTTTTTTTGGTGTTTTTCTGGTACCGGGAATCGAACTCACGACCTCGCACTTGCCAGTCAGGTGCTGTGCTGCTGAGCTCAATCCCAAGCCCCTTAATTGATGTTTTGGATGGCTCTGAGCAATCATATATGTGTTATATCCCTCAATTACGTCTTGGGTGATCTAATGAATGTATTATAAAACCTGTTGATTTTTAATTGCAGAGTAGAATATGCTAGCATGTATAAGAATATATACATATTTATAAATAGATAATTCTGCAATTTGTTTTTTTCTAAGAGATGCTATATCTTACCACTTACTTACCTGTGAACATACCGTGTATTTAAACAAATTTCATCTTAGTATAATTTAAAATGACAGTAGTAATTCATGAAATTACAGCCTTGAGGAGTTTTCCTAGATGAAACTGCATCATTACTATGTTTAGATACTAACCTTAAAGGTTGATGAAACCTAACCCTTTTCTTATTTTACAAGTGTTTGCTTTTGTATAATTTATGAACAAATTTTTTGGTTAAGTCGTTCCATATTATCTTGGATATATATCTAGGAGTGAAGTTATTGGATTACTATTATAGTATGCTGTTATTTGACATTTTAAGGAATTACCATTCGGTTTTCTAGAATGGTTGCACTGTATTAACCTCGCATTAATCCAGAAAGTTTCCAGTTTCCAGTCATGACTGTCAACTCTTTTATTGTCTGTCATTTTAATTATAGTCATTTTAGGAATACGATGTGACATCACTGTGTTTCATTTGTATTTTCTTAGTTACTAATAATGTTAAGCATATTTTCATGCCCTTGTTGGCCATAGGTAGATCTTCTATGAAGGCACTTGCATTCAGATTCTTTCCTCATTTTAAATGAGCTATTTGTCTTGTTATTATATAGTTATACGAATTATTTAAATAAAATTGGTATGTCTCATAAGATATATGATTACTCAATTTTTCATCTTTTCTTATTTATTAATGTGCTTTCAAGCCTTTTATTTTAGTGCAGTAAAATTTATTTTCTTTTGATATATGTATGTTTATTATAGAAAAAAACCATTCGCACATTAAAAGTCACAAAGGTGTAGTTCTGTGGGAAGTATTTACATCATAACTATATTAGATTTTCCAGTACAGAAAAATGGGTAGATATCCCAGTAATTTAAGTTTAATTTCTTTAAACCATGTTTTCTAGCTTTTAGTTTATAAGTGTTCTATTTATTATATCAAGTGTACTAATTATCTTTTGTAAATGTAGCTGTACTTGTAATTTCATTTTTGGACTGTATTGGTAATATACAGAAATGCATTTGATTTCTTAATATGGATATGTGACAGTGTTCATTAGGTGTAGTAGTACTTTGTAGATGCTTTTGGATTTGTTATATACAAGATCATGTTATCTATAAGTAGAGTATATTCATGCTATGGTCAGAGTGGGTTCCCCAACATTAATATGTTGAAACAGTGATCAGTGTGAGGATAGAGGAGAGGGACCCTTAGAATGTGATTAACTAAGGAAGGTGGAATCCTCAGAAATGGAACTAAGGACTTTATAAAAGGTCTAGTGGGAGCAAATTCACTCCCTCTGTTCTTTTGCCATGAGGATACACCATCCATCCCCTTTTGCATGTGCATCCCTGCCAACATATGAAAACACCCAGACTGCACTATCTATGAAAAATAGGCTTTTGCCAGACACCCCACCAGCCTTTAACTTGTTCTTTTACTTCTCAGCTCTTAGAACTGTGCAAAAATTTTTTCTTTATAAATTATCAGGTCTGAAGTATTTCCTTATAGCAGCACCCCCCACATACACAAAAAAACAGATATTTCACTTCTTCCTGTCTTCTTTAAGTGTTTTTTATCTTCCTTCTTTCCTTTCCTTAATTGCTTTGGCTAGAAACAGCAGTACGATGTTGAATGAAATGGTTAAAAAAGGCATCACCATCCATTCATTTTTAGTAAGAAAATACTGGTATTTTGCCAAATGTAATCATGTTTATTTCATACCAGTTTTGAGTTATAAATTTTTGCAATTTTACTATATTCTTATAGACAGATATGATAAGGAAAACATCTATGTCTCTTTTTTAAAAATTTCAGATGAAAATTTAATAGCATACACATAAGCTCCATGGATTTAGGGTTTTCTGGTGTTTAAAATTCACAGTTGCTGTGAATGAATGATATTTTGTTTCTGTTTGTGTTGGCTGTCTTTCTACATGTTATGGCTAGATTTGAGGGAGGGGGAGGATTGAATATTAATAGCATTTTGGCTTGGGGAATAAAATTTAAAGGTTTCTGTACTCAATCTGATAATAATTTACTATCATATTTCAATAGCTGATATTTTTACAGAAGAAGCTTGCACAATGGTGAATTTCTTTTCAAGGTTTATTTTTTTTCAGGCTATTTCCTTAGTTTATGTGACTAAAAATTTAGAGTTCAATTTTAATATAATTCCAAATGATTCTTCTCAGTAACCTAGTGTGACAGAGAATTTGACAGGTCAACTAAGTCTATTGCAGAGAGTCAGTTCACTTTATTTATTTCAAATTAATTGCCTTTCAGTTCCATCAATTGTCTTCTGCTTTGTAGGAATATGTTCAAGTCACTGAGTAGCTGCGTATACTGAAATCACTACGTCCACAACTCTTTACAGAGCGTCAGTCACGGTCTTTTCTTATTGGTCTTGAAATACTGTTTCCAATTCCTTTGCAGATATCAAATTTTTCCACTCAAAGGAGGCATGAATATGAAATATATTTATCTCCATCAGTGGACACAGTGTTATAATATGTACTTTTATTAATCCCTTTATTGTGTAGAATTTTTCAGCACTTAAATTTACTTATAATGACAAGTTTCTCATAATTACTTTTAGATTCTTTTCAAATGCAAAATATTCTTTAAAATAAGACACTTTGTTTCAATCAAATAAGAAACTTTTAATATGAAAATGATATCAAGATCTACACTTCATCAATCTTACATACTTTATCTCTTCCTTATTACATATATACTGCTAACTATGCATATGCTGTACTGTAAATATTAGCTTTTCAATTTAACATAATATATTTTGCCTTCCTGATAGACATGATTAGAATCAGGTTACTTACACTCCATTTTATGAGTGCCATTCAAATATATTTATATCTCTATTTTTTTTATTTGTTACATGTGTCACGTTTTGAAATGATATACTCTTGGATTTTTTTTTTTTTAGACAGAATCTTGCTATGCAGTCTAGGCTGGTTTAGAACTAACTATGTAGCCAAGTCTTGCCTTGGCATTACCATGACCCTTCTGTATCATCCTCGTGAGTGCTGGGATTACAAACATGTGCCACTGCACTTGGCTAACCCTTGTGTTTCATTCCTTCAAATGCACTTGTAAAGTCTCTTAATTTGCTTTGTGTAAGAAAAAGAAATTAGCACTGTGTTTTACCTTCAGCTCTCCTATTATTTTCTTATTTCCTCACGTTTTAAATCTATAACTATAATGTTTCATCCCAAATATTCAAAGCAGCGGCTGGGGATTTAGCTCAGCGGCACAGCGCCTGCCTGGCAAGCGCAAGGTTGTGAGTTCGGTTCCCGGTACCGGAGAAAAACCAAAAAAACAAAACAAAAACCAAATATTCAAAGCATTTACATATTTTCTTCAGTATCACTAATATAGTTGTCCAGGCTTGGCCTACAGGTTGTTCTATAAGTCAGAACTTAGGAAACAACGTCTACTATAGAATTTGAGTATAAAAATATGCATCAAGTTCCATACTATGGTCACATTTTTCTTTTTTATAACTTCAATGTTTACTTATTTTTAAAAAACCTTGCAGCTAGGCATGGTGGTGTACACCTATAATTCCAGCAGTTGGGTGGTTGAAGCCGAGGATCATTGTGAGTTCAAGTCCAGCCTACAATATATAATGAGACTCTGCCTCAAAATAAAAAATAAAATAAAATAATCCAATTAAATCACAAGTCACACACCACAAAATGTAATCATTTTATGTACAGTTTAGGGTTTCAACAAATTCATAGATGTTTGCAATCATCACCGCAATCTAAGACTAGAAAGTGTTATCATCCTACAAAGAATCTCTAAACATTGCCATTAAATCCCAGTGACAAAATTGGAGGTTGCCCAACCAAAAGTCAATTTTTTCTCTCTCTCTATTTGTATATCCTGTTCATTTTAGATAAAAGAAATCCTATAGTATGTTATTTTTGTGACTTGAATATTTAGCATGTTCTAAAGCTCTGTAGGTTGTAGTATATTTCAGTACTTCAGTGATTCTATTGCTGGAAAATGCATCACATTTATTTAATTAATTCAGTAATTGGTAGATATTTGAACTGTTTCTATAGTTTGGCTGTTATGAGTAAAGAGGCAGTAAACATTCATGCACAGATTTTTCTGTGATCACTTCTGTCATTTCCTTGACTATAACTACTAGGGAAATCAGTTCCAGGCAGTTTTCCAAAGAGGACATACCATTTTACATTTCCTCAGTAGTTCATGAGAACTCTAATTTCACTACATCCTTCTCAACATTTTTAATTACTTATTTTTGTTAAAGTTATCCTAGTGGTGCACATTTTCCTGTTTACCAGTGATCTTATGTGTCTTTTCATGTACTTATTTGCCTTAAGTATCTTCCTTGAAAAAATATATAAGCATATCATTCACTCATTTTTACTTAAGTGGTCTTCTTGTTGATTTTTTATATTATATATAAAATTTCATTATCAGATATATGATTTGCTATTGTTTTCTTTTACTATAAGGGGTGTATTACTAATTTTGACAACACAATTTGTATTACAAAACTTTAAAAAAACCCTTTAATCCTCATAAAGCATGATTTTTCTTATTTATTTGATGGATACAATTTTGAAAATTCATCAAGTAAGCTGATTTAGGACAAGATTGGAAAAATGTACTCTCTCCTAACAGTCTTACAATTTTCTTTCCAACAGTTAGTTCAATTATATACTTGAATAAATTTTTACATGTCATGAAATAACTTCATATTTTTTGCCCATGCATATTCAAGTGTCCAACACCAACCTGCTCCACATAGAAGACACCCCTGAAGAACAGACATTTCCGAGGGAGGCCTTGATACTAACAAAACTACATACTACAAGAAATTCACAGGCATCAATGCTGAAAAATGTAAATAAAAAATGACAAGACACAGAAACAAAACGAACCCCAGACCTCCAGCCCACAGAGGACAAGCCCAAGGGACTTGAAGTAGAGGAAAATGGAGGGCACCCATTTGAAATAAATGAGAGCAGCAGAAGTTCAAAAATAGGTGCATGTGATATTAAAGGAATTCAGATAAGAAATAATCTCCCAAGTAAAAAGAGATGGTGATCACGATGAATGACTTACTCAGCAATTCTAGAGTAGACATAGATTAAAAAAATTGAGAAGCATTGGGAAATGATGCAAACCATGTGTGCCCATCATAGGAAAGATATAGAATCCATGAAGCAGATTCAAACAGATATGCAGGAAATTAAAAATTACATTGAAGGCTTGAAAACTGCATGAACAAAAGTGAAGACTGAATTTCAAACCTAGAAGAGAAGATTACAGCTATTGATCATACAAAGAAAGATCTTTTACAAATAACAAGAGGCCATGAAAAAGTCCCACAGCTGCAAAATGATGCAAAGAATAACATAAGATTGCTTGGAGTCAATTAAAAAGCAAGAACCAGTAAAAATGATATTAAAAAAATAAACCCTTCGCAGAAGTAATGACAGAAAACTTCGCAGATATGGAAAAAGAATTTGACATACAGAAAAATGAGCCATAGAACTGCAATTAAGCCATGATAAAAAATCTATACCAATGCATTTCAAAATCAAGATTCCAGAAATTTGGGACAAGAACAGAATACTAAAAGCTGTTAGAGACGAGAAGAAAATAACTTACAAAGGAAAACCAATCAGAATTACAGCAAATTTTTCAACACAAAGCCCTAGGTCAAAGAGAGTTTGAAGTGGAGTATTCCAAGTACTAATGTAAACTTCCAACCCAGATTTATATTCCCTGGAAAACTGTCTGCCAGACTCAGTGGAGAAATAAGATACTTCCATGACAAAGAACAAATGAAGAAACTCATAAGTACTAAACCAGCTCTACAGTGTGTTCTGAAAGACATTTTTGAGAGAGACAAATATGGGCACAAATCCAAGAACACCATTACAAATAAGTCAGTAGGCAGAGCAAGCCCTTAAACAGAGGGGAAAATAAAGAACCAACAGCAGAAAATAATAGTGCAAGACTCAGCCAATACATGGCACTTATAACCATCAATGTAAATGGTCTCAATTCACCAAGTAAAAGAAATAGGCTGGCAGAAAGGATTAAGAAGGAAGATCCAACAATATTCTGTATACAAGAAAAATATTTAACTCAAAAATAAATTTGTAGACTGAAAGTGAAAGTATTTAAAATAATATTCCAATGGATTCCTGGAAAAAAGCAGGGGTAGCTATTCTATTTGCAGACAATGAGAACTTCCAGCCAAGACAGATCAAAAGAGATAAAGAAGGTCCCTACATTCTTTTTAATGGAAAACTCTAATAATGGATATCAGTTATAAATATATATATGCAACAAGTACAGGCCCACTTGTCTATATAAAACAAATATTAATACACATGAAAAATCAAATAAACACTAATACAATTTTAATGCGGGAACCTAACACCCCATTCCCATGAATACATAGATTAACTAGACAGAAATCAACAAAGAAATATCAGAACTGAACTAAATCTGTGAACAAATGGACTTAGTAGATGTCTACAGAGTGTTCCACTCCACAACATCAGAGTACACAGTTTTCTCAGCTGCGCATGGGATGTTCTCCAAAATAGACCACATAGTAGCCCATAGAACATGCTAAAGTAAATGCAAATAAGTTGAAATTATCCTATGCATTCTATGTGACCATAGTGCATTGAAATTGGAAGTCTACAGCAAAAGAAACCACAAAAATTCCACAAAAACATGGAAATGAAATAACACACTACTTTGCTACAAATGGGTCACAGCTGAAATTAAATAAGAAATTAAACATTTTCTACAACTAAATTGAAGTGGCAATCCAACATACCAGAAGTTAAGGGACTCAATGAAATCAGTCTAAACTGGAAAATATGTAGCAGTGAATATGCATATCAGGAAGACAGACCAACCTCAAATAAATAACATAATGTTGAATCTCAAACTTCTAGTAAAAGAAGAACAAGGGAAACTAAAAGCTCATATGAGAGAGGAAATTATAAATATTAGAACAGCAACTGAGACTAAGAAATCAATACAAAGAAACAATGGATTTAATAGTTGGTTCTTTGAAAGACTAAATAAATTTGATAAACACTTAGCTAACCTTATCCAAAAAAAAAAAAGAAAGAAAACATTCTAATTCATTCAGTTAGGCATTCAATGAAAAGACAATTCGTTCCATAGTGGTACTGATAGTCGTGATATCATATTGCACATCAATTAATGATATGTGTAAAGTTTTATTTTTGCAACCTAAATTCTCTCCTACCTATTTATCTTATTATGCCAGTATTACACTCTTTTGACTATTCTAGTATTGTAGTAAGTTTTGTAATGGCAATATGTGTGTATTCATCTGTTACTTTTAAATAGTTTTACATATTTTATAAGTCTCTCTTCTTGAAAATAGCAATAAAAACATGACTTATCAACTTTCAGGGAACACCAACATTTATTGTTGATCACTCATTGCAAACAAAGAAGTGTGGAAGACAGTATACATATTCCAAGCACCAAAAATGCCTTCAAAAACACCTAAATAAAACCAGGTATGGTGGCATATGCCTGTAATCCCAGCACTCTGGAGGCTGTAATATGAGGATTGCCACAAGTTTGAGGCCAGACTGGGCTACACAGTGAGTTCAACGCCAGCCTGAACTACACAACTGGAGACCCTTTCTCAAAAATCATAAAAAAATTCCTCCTAAATACTGCATTATCTTTCAAAATAAAAGGTAATTGTATAATTGCATAATTAAATTGAACGCTTTGTATCTGTTAGAAAGGCCATTATCAAGGGAAAACAAAACACATAAATGATCAAAAACAAATAGATAAATAAAAGAGACCATTTGTATAGTTTTGGTAAGAATGTAAAGTGGTGCAGCCACTATGGAAAATAGTAAGGATGTTCCTTAACAAATTGGAAATAGAACTACCATATGATATTAGGTGTCAGAACAAGGGATGTTTTCCAAAGAACTGAAATCAGAATTGCAAAGTGTAAAAACTCACCTGTTTACAGTATTATTTACAATAGCTAAAGTATGGAAACATATTAAATGTCCATTAGCAAATGAATGACTAAAGCATATGTAGGCTGTACATACAATAGGACATTATTTTGCCTTTAAAACATAAGAAAATCTTGCCTTTTAGATATCGGAGATGAATCTTCAGAACATTATGCTAAGTGAAAGAATCTAATCACATAAAAATCAATAATGCATGATTCAGCTTATGTAAAGTGGTATCTACAATAGTATAAAACCTAAAAGCAAAGGGTACAGTGATAGCTTCCAAGGGTTGAGAGGAGATATTTAATGCATATAAAATTTTCAGTTATGTGAGATCAATAAGTTTTACAGATATGCTTTATAAGACAGTGCTTATAGTGAACAATACCATATTGTACATTTTTAAATTTTATTGAGTATAGAATGTCATAAAGGTACATCATTGTGTGTGTATAATGTTCACATTTATTTTTTGAATATTTCTATTGATGAATTATTCATTTTAATTTTATGAGTTTGGTTATATTAAACAATGAGTACTTAATAGGAAAAATACAAAAAATAAAGCATTGGGCTTTTAATATTTATTGAGTCTTTATAAAAAGTCATCAAAATTTTCAAAGTCAACTTCTTTTTGCTGTACAAAGTCTGAAAACCAATAACAGAATTAAATTCCGATATGAGCTACAATAAAAATACAAATAGAATCTATAAAATAATAATCATTAATTATTGCATCTAAGGTAATGTTCACACATGTCAATAGTATGTTCCATACACACGTGTTACACTGACAGCGCATATGTTTTGCTTTCCTGACCTTTGTGCAGGACATGCTTGTTTTCTTCTTAGTCCTGCTGCTTTATCAGGAGGTTCTTATTACATAATAGAACGTATAGTTAACAAGAACATAAAATATCAATAAAAATAAAGTATTAAATTCTTAATATGTATTTCAAATTGAGAATAAACATCATTTTCACTTCAGATATGTACTTGTTTACAAAACCTAAATGATAGCATAGGAAATAAATTTGTATATGAATTACAAGAGAAGTACCAACAGAATTCTGCAACACAAAAAAAATCTGTCATTCAACTTTCATACCCAGGGCAGTCTTCATACATGAAGACTGCATATTCCACACACACAGCTTGCTTACACTGACAGCACATGGGCTTAACTTTCCTTCTATATGTGGCATTCTTGTCACCACTCTTGTCTTTCTGCTTGGTCAGGTGCTTCTTACTATATTGTATAATGTGCAGTTAGTAGGAAAATAATATATCACTAAAATAAAATATCAAATATGTAATGAGTGCTTAGAAGAGACATCAGTGTTTTCACATCAGGTATTTAGCTGCTTAGCTGTTCAGCTCACCTAAAAGATAACATCATAAATAAAAACCTGAAAAAAAAAAGAAATGAAAACCTATAGAAATAATGTTTGTTTCAACTGTCATACCCAAGGCAGTCTTCACACATGAAAACTGCATGTTACTTACAGATGTATCACTTACATTGATAGCTTGCATGTTTTGTTTTCCTGTCCTTTCCTGTAGTGGAACATTTGCCATCATTTTGGTTTTCCTGTTGTTATAGAAGTTCTTCGTGGTGCTGTGCCTGCCTGTTCACCTGCAAGCTCACCAGTGTGATCCACAATGATTTTGCATAGTTCCCTGGGAAGAAAAATCTTGTTCTTCCCCTGCTGTAAATGATCTCTTATGAGTTCTACTCCCAGTCCTCTAAGAACATTTCTTCATGATATTTTGCCCTCATTCTTTTCTTTGAAAACTATCAAACTATTCATGTCATACATGTTTAGGATTGAGTAAAACAAAAACACTGGCCAATGTTTTATGTTTTGAGTGACATAATAATTGCTCCATGACTCATTAACAACAAACACTCCACTTTTGGTTTTGTTGTAGAAAGTTCCTATCTCAGGCTTCTGTCCAGGTTTCCCCATCAGTATTTCCATCACGGTTCAGTGTTTCTTTTTTTTTTTGTTTTTTGTTTTTGTTTTTGTTTTCCTCCGGTACCAGGAACCGAACTCGAGACCTTGCGCTTGCCAGGCAGGCACTTTTGCTGCTGAGCTAAATCCCCAGCCCCACGGTTCAGTGTTGACATCAGCAAACCACTTTGTTTTTCTTTGCCATATACAAGACCTATGTTATATTTTTCTGAAATCCAAAGATTGTATTATACAATTCTCTGTTTTGAAATTACAACGTTTTATTTGGAATTTCTGCTTTGTTCCTGTGTACAGTTCCTGTGCTGGTCAACTTGTATTCTGTTAGCCAAAGTAACATCAGTTGGAAACTGGTAAACCAACTGTCAAATTTCACATTTTGATTAGTTTGGGAGATGGAAGCAACAAGTCTGTGCACAACATCATTTGGTTTATTACTATATCAATAAGGACCTGGTGGTTGAGTTCCAGTGTAAATTTCTAAACTGAAAGCATAAGAGGTCTTCACATCTACACAGGCATAAATTTTATGCCATATTTTGAAAGGTTTTTTTGGAGAATATACTGCCTGAAGCTGCAGCGACCATGAAATGTTGCACGTTCAAGAGTCATGTATTCAGATGGTGTGTAAATTGCTTGACAGTTACTCACAAATTTCTCAAACCATGAGCAGATAGCAGCCAGATTATCAGTTCTACTTTTTTCTCAGTGGATGCTTTTGTCATAAAACCTCAGGCAATTTTGAAGGAACCCAAGTCTCCTCAGTTTCATTATTATTCTACAAACTTCAAGTGCATGACATAATCTTGAGAAGGCCCTTTAAATACAGCAGACCTATGAATGCTTTCAGTTCAACTAGTGAGGTGTCCTAATGTATACATTTGTGAGTATGTCTATTGGTACATATAGAACATTTTATATATCAGCATTTGCGCATCTCAAAACATCTTATAACATTTGTCTGTTACAATTTCTAACATTCAATGGCAGTGCTGGCATTCCATCCAGTAGATTTCATCCTTACCAAGAGCCTCACTATATTTTTGGACCTAGTTTTAACATTCAATAGTTCTTTTCCTTTGCATGACTTCTTGTAGCATTTCTACTAGTGAAATATGCACTCACTTTGTTGTTTTCTTCATCACTTGAGTTAAAGAAGTCTTCATTCTTTGTGTTTGTATCAGTGTATTTTTTCTCCATGTCACAGGATCTCATGGCCAATGTCAAAATCATTATCATCTTCACCATCCATGCATGAATGATCTCATGATTCACTTTCAACCTCTTCCAAAACTGACAAATCTGGTTTTGTGTGTGTGTGCCATTACACTGAACTGGGCTACTTCTACCAGAAAATAAAAATGAAACATTTTTACAGCAAATTCTAATTCCACAGAAATTTACCAATTTACCATAGAATTTTACCAACTCGTGGGTAAAACTCACGTGTTGCTGCTTTGGATCTCCTGTACACACCTTGCCATTTGTCTTGCAAGTGGGTGAACACCCAGATAAGTTTTTGCATTTCCCATGTTCAGCTACTGTGAGTCACATCCACATTTCATTCATGGTAAAATACATGCCTATAGAATAGAATAATGGTATGAGTGTTTCTGTACCCCCTGAGCTGCTCAAGTATACATATGTAAAACCTACTAGATGGATGCAATATGTGGGTAAAAATCCCCATGCACAGTCTACTGCTTATCATATCAAGTACGTAGACACAAAGATTGTTCCCCATATAACCTAGGCACAGCTACTGAGACACAGCCAGCTACTATTATGTTAAAGTACAAATTTACTTCAGCATATTAGCTAAAGCATACTTTAGTATGTAACGTAGGATGGGTTGTTGTAACAGAGTGTTATGCTCCTGCTGTTACAAGATGGATTTGAGACACCAGGGACATGTTATAGGTGATAGATATAACTATTATTTTCATTTAGGTGAAAGTTTTATGGGAATATGAACAAGTACAAACATCACATTGTATTCATTAATTACAGATTTTTGCATATCAGTTATAAGTAAAGCCTTTAAAATTACTATTTATAAATCACTTAATACTTTTCATTGCTTTTCCACATCCTCTTTGTTATTCAATTCTCAGAGCAACTCTGTCATAGATTTAAAGTGCATATTACTCTCCCATTTTATGAATAAGTAATTAAATACACATTTTAAACTACATGTACAAGATTGAAGGTTATTATATAACTGGATCAAAGTAAAATTTTATTCTTCTGTACCAGATTTTTCTCACTACAATAATGTAAGTGTATATTTAAGATTTAAAAATAAATGAACTGAGAACCCAGATAATACTCGTGCAAAGTAAGAAGTATACTTTTGGTTCCAATTTTCTATGTTTAAAGGCCTATGTGACCATCATGCTTTTGTCATTTTAGATGAAAACGTGAAGGTCAAATTATGTCTTTTTTTTTTTTTTTTTTTGGTTTTTCTCCGGTACTGGGAACTGAACTCACGACCTTGCGCTTGCCAGGCAGGGGCTTTGCCGCTGAGCTAAATCCCCAGCCCTCAAATTATGTCTTGAAGTAAATCAGTTACACTACAGGCTCCATTTAACTGCTTTCCATAATCTTTCTAACATGCATTCATTTCAAAGACAGTAGAAACATTATTAAAATAACTGCATCTTCTTGACTCAGTGGATTCATGGTATTTGCATAGATAAATAAATGAATAGCAGGTTTAACTCTACAATTTTACTTTTAATTTATAAATTTACTTTACTAAATTTATTCAGTATCTCACCCAGCAAGTCAGTTTAAAACATATGATACTGCTTGACAATATACAAGAATATTTAAAGACATCTTAAAAATAAATGATGAAGTACTTAATTTGGGAGTAGATAGGGAGAAATTTTTGTGCCTTGAAAAATGCTATTTATTGTATTTATAAATATGTCACAGAAACAAAATGCTGACTGCCTTTTGGAGAACCAGGATTTTAAGTACTTCATATTTGTAAACCACAATTTCATTTGTCGAGTAAATTTATATATGTATGCATGCGTATAACCGTGCAAACTTTTAAATTTTTTTTCCTGGTTATTCCCATCAATTTTAAATTTCATCTTTGATTTGAAGGTTTAAAACTTTTCTTTCAGTATGTTCGCTGCTTATTCAATTTATCTTTCTGAAGTATTTCTATATTGGAACTCAGCTAATATTTTTTATCTCTTTACTATTTATTCCATCATTTTGAAAAAATGGCAATTTTGGTTATTCAGCTCATTAAATTAATCTTTACCTGTGTTTATATCAATATTGAAGAATAATGTTTTATTGAATGGAGAGTTGCAAGAATAAAAGTGTGTTCCCATGTTTCCCATTCCCAGGTAACCAAAAATCTGATTTCTGTCACAAGCAATTACTGTGCATTCCAAGAATCTCATGTAAATCATACCTTGAAGTATATCCCTGAAAAATGCAAAAAATAAGTTTCTTAAATAAAATGAACCATAGTAAACAGACACAGTAAAGATGTAAAGACACTCAATTGAAACCTAGTCTGACTTTATGCAATGTGTTTATTTTGAGATATACATGGTTAGGAATATCAATAGCATCTTTCTTTTTGTTCTTGAATTGTATCCCATTGTTTGAACATACTAGTTATTTTATCTATTTAACTAATTTCTATTATGAAAACATTTATCAAAACTAGTGTATATAAGCCATTGTATGGATATGTGTTATATTTCTAATCAGTAAACAATTAGAAGTAGAAAAAGTCAAACATTTAATAGCTGTATTTTAACAGTAAACCGCTCATGTTTAATGTGAACAATTTGATAAAGTTTTTCATATGCATATGCCCAGGAGTCATCTCTACTATCAAGACGGTTACATAATGTGTCAGTCACATCCAGAGCTTCTTTCTTCTGTCCCTAACAATAGTCTCACCTGGAATAACTTTCTTTGTGACTGAATAACTTTTTTTTTTTAACTCTTTGTAGTTCAGGTCTGCTGGTGACAATTCAGTTCAGCTTGTGAGGTTTTTAAATTTTAGTACTTTAAAGCTTTTAAACCACTGGTTTTTTTACTTAAAATGTTCACAGTGACAATTCTTGTGTAGTGTTTATGTTTCTTTCTTTGCACATGGACTATATTTTTGTTCCATTTGTTGCTTTTAAGATTTTTTTCTTTATCACTGTGGTTACCTTTATTTTGTTGTGCTAGACGGACATTGAACTTCCTGCATACTTTGGATTATAATTTTTAATAAGTATGAAATATTTCGTATCATCCTTTCAAAAAATGTTTCTGTTTCTTGCTCCACTTTTAGAAATGCTGAATATACTTTCATTAAAACACTGTAATTCGTCATACAGTTTACCAGGGCATTGTGTGTTTTCCAAAACTATTTTCTTTTTTCTGATCTCCTGTTGAATCTTTATTGCTGTTTCCTCAGGTTCATTTATATTCTGCTGTGTTTAAAATTCCATCAATCCAAACCTCAAAGCAAAACAAAACAGAAAGGGGCTGGGGATTTAGCTCAGCGGCAAAAGCGCCTGCCTGGCAAGTGCAAGGTCGTGAGTTCGGTTCCCGGTACCAGAGAAAAACCAAAAAGAAAACCCTCAAAGTAAAATTCCATCAATCCTAACCAATTAATTTGTTATGTCTGATATTTTAGTTTTGATTTTTTACAATTTCAGTGTTTCTAATCTCCTATGAATCTGCTTAATAGTTTTTGCATTCTAAGTAAATATTGTATATCATAATAATTTTAGAATTATAAAACTGTAAAGACTGATGGAGACCATTATGAAGTGGCTCTGAGCAAGATTTAAAATTAATCTATTGGCTTTCTATATTTACTTGTGAATCTGTCCCAGGCCTAGACCCCTTGTCTGTTGATGGGCAGCTGATTCATAGTAAGTGAACCTCTATGAATCACTGGTACCAGCTGAGGCCTATAGTGGCCTGTGAGTCCATGACACCTCAATGGACAAGATAAGTCCACAGTTGAGGACACCTGGCTCCAACCCCAATTAACTAGAGGAACTATAGCTGCAAGCATTTCACTCCTGCCCAGAATGTCAACCTGGAGATAAGTTAGTCTCCTAGTTAGCATAATCTACTATTTGTGGAAATCATTGTACTGACTTCCAAACTCCTGCCCAGTTTCCCGTGCTTTCCTTAGTATTCCCTTCATTTGTAAACCAAATAAATATGGGGATCCAGAGAAGTTCTCTGCCTTAGCTCCCCCAGAGATTGTCAAATTTCCTAGAGGATTTTCCTGCTTGTGGAGCCCTAAAATCATACCACTTGTCTCTTTTCTTTAAACCTTCTTGTAAACTCATCTGGGAGATTGTGGGACTGATTAGTCCATGATAAAAGATAGTATGAAGTAGTCATCCATCCTACAGGTAAAGCCAATTTCTTCAACTATTCATGATCTTCAATTGTTGTAGTAGGGGATAACATCTACAATAATACTTCATTTAAAATTTTTCTACATATACTTTTTATGCTCTAGAATCACATTCATGACATCATTTTAAATTGAAGTAATATATCATTTCAGGTTCCTATAGTTTGTGAGTTTTTCAGATCTTCTTGTTTTTGTAATGACCTTGACATTTTGAACTTTCACTGCTCAGACATTTTGTGGACTGTTCCTCTGTGGGAATTTACTTGAAGTTTCTTCTTTTTTTCCACCAGGTTATAAGTTTTTAGGAGAAATATTATAGAGGTAAATTGTAGTTCACCTTTCATCATATCATATCTAGGATAAATGATTTATCATGTTTGGTGTTAATTGTGATCACTTGACTGAAAATTTTTCAAATATTGTCAAATTTCCTTCCTTAAGCACTCCACTTTTAGAAAGAAAATATCTAGAACTAAGGAATTGTGCACCATTTCCCTGAAGGTAGAATAATGGTATAAAATGTTTTGATCTTTTTCTAAATGATAGCTTTATCTTATTCTTTTTCATTGTTCAACAATTAATTTATATCATTAGGTCCTTATGGACATTTATTTATACTCAGTTATAATCAATCTGAATTTATTTCATTTTTATAATTATTCCAGTTTTTATCATTGGATAGTCATTCAGTTGTGCCCTGTGTCCCTTTGACACACTCCCATCTTTTTATAATATGTCATTATTTTCTGAAATTTAAAGATTCTCCAGAATATCTTATATATTCACAGCTATAATCCCAGAATTAGTTTTTTCTCAAACGAAAGTTTACCAAAAACCTACTCCATTATTGTGTGAAACATAACTTCTTCTGTTCGCTTATCTGTAATCTCAACCCACAACAGTGACCGATGTGAGTCCCAGCATCCACCATCAATTACCTTAATTGTTCAATTATTGTGTGCGACTATGTGTATGTTTGTTTCAGAATTTTTACTCTGTACATTTATGAGAACTCCACTGAGTTAATTACTGCACTTATATACTTTTAAATTTATTTTACAGACTTATTTCACATTTATTCAGTTTAACATGTCATCATACCCCTTTCCATAGTGTTGTTCACACACTTATGATTGTTTTCTCACAGTATGTATTCTTTCCTGGAATCCTTCCACAGAATAATTTTCAAAATATTTGAATATGTTGAACTTTAATCTCTGTGCTGTGTATCTCTACATGCTTTTAGCAGTGCATGGAACCAGAGATCAATCATTAGAGTGGCAGGTAGAACTGTTTCACTACGCTCATGCTTAACTTTTGTGAAAATATAGAATATCATTTTAATTCATATATTCCTCTCAAATAACTCTTCATGAAATAGTACTTTATCTTTCATTACAGTATTTGAATACTTTTCAAAATAGTATTTTAATACAAATAATGACTTTAATCAACTGAAATGCTTCAAATAACTCGTAATATTTTATTTATGAGTTATTATGAATGAGAATATAATTCATGATCTTTTATTTATAATATTTTAATAACTCAAAATTTCCCTGGAGGGATTTGGAAAAAACGGTAGGGTGTTGAGTGATGACAACCCCACATTCCAAGATTCAGTATCCAGCACAGATCTGGGATCAGACTGTTTTCTTTATCCAGATGAACAGGGACGTATTTGGACTTGGATGGTACTTTAGTGGAAAATCATGTATTCAAAATAACACATTTTTGTCTTTTTCTTTCATTCTATCTTTAATTTCCTCTTTTATTTCATTTCTGAGTGTGCTTTTTATTTTTTCATACCTGTTTTTTTTCTTCACAGATTTATAGGAGGCTGAGAAATTTTCCTGTGCCTTTTTTCTGTGTTCCTTTTTCTTTCCCTTTTTTCTTACTTTTGATGCTTTTTTCTCTCTCTTTTAATTTTCTCCACTTAATTTTTCCACCTTATTCTTATCCATTACATAATTTGATCTTTCTCACTTTTTACTGCCCATTTCTCCACAGTTACTTTTAGTTACCTGAACCTAATTATTGTAAACATTCCTCTACCCCCATTAGGATCCCCAGCTCCACTTCTCTCCTTGTATCATACACTTTAAGATTTCAATTTTTTTGGCATTCTGCTATCCCCAAATCCTGTATCTTTCATAGTATAATTATAAAGCCTCATCAGCCTTTACATAGTTGACTCTATAAAATGAGTGTTGAATTATTTTCTACCATAAGTAAACATAAGCTATTGCATCTAGTGGAAATTAGCTGTGGGTTGGCAGTATCTGTGTTGTCTTCATATTTTTGCTGTAATTGTGAATTTCTTCTCTAGGGTTAAGTGTGGTACATGATTAGTTCTTTTTATCTTACTTTATTAGTATGCGTGTGCAGTATGTAATGTTTATACTCTTTTTGGGAACGTGGTATATGTACATAATACATCTTAATTCCTTTTTTTCTATTGGATTCTATAATATGTTAATACCCAAATTATGTTGACTGATACCAGTATAGTTGATGTTATTACTCAACTTATGTTGAATGATACTACTGTAGTTGATTACTGTAGCTTATTTGTTTGATACTACTCAAACTGACTTGCTTGATATTACTGTAGCTGATTTGTTTGATCTTGCTCTCAAAATTGTTGCTACTAATAGATTATCTCCATAACCCAATAGACAGATTACATTTATGACATTAACAATACTCAGGTAGATTTCCTGATAACTTAGTGTTGAACCAATTACATTGCATTCTTCACTCATGAAACTGAGGAGACTGGATCATGACACAGAAGCAAAGGTCTATATTTGTACATACTCAACATCGCTAAAACGGACCTAATTAAAGAGGCCACTATATCAGCAACAAAGTCAACATAATAAGAATCTAAAAAACCTTAGCCAAAACAAAAACCAAAAAATAGAAACATGAGATGATAAGGTAACAAATGCCTCCCCAAATTCCCAACTCTCTCAAGGTCAATCCATGGGGCATCAAGTACGATAATACTATAAGTTATACATCAGAATTATTTGGGAAAATAATAGAGGAAGTTAGAAACAGGTCAAAGAGATACTCAGTAGGATCACAGGAAATATAACTAAACAGGAAATAGAAATAGTAACCAAAATGATTGAGAAGATATCAGAAAATATGAATAAAATGCTAGAGGACCTAAATACAATGATACAAAATATAAATGACCAGTTGCAAATAAAGTACATGAAGAAGTTTCAATCAGAAACTCAGGAGATTCAAAATTATATTGAAAGTGTGGCAGCAGAACCAACCAGTGTGAGGACAGAATTGCAGAACTGAAGATCCATGATACCTTCAAAGAATAACTATTTAAAGACACCTTCAAAACAAGAGGAGAATATGAGAAGTGGTCCAAGAACTTCTAGATGATGAAAGAAGGCTAACCTAAGTATGACTGCAATAAATGGAAAATCAGAAGACAAAATAAATGGCATTTAAAAAAAAACCTATTCACAGAAATGATGGAAAAAACTCCCCAAACATAGGGAAAAACAAACATTAAGATAAGTGAAGCATGCAGAACACCAAATACACATGACCAAGGAGAACCTCTCTGTGACACCTTATATCAAAATCCCAGAAATAAATCACAGGAACAAAAATTTAAAAGCTATTAGAGAAAAGCAACAAAGTATTTAGAAAGGTAAACTATTTGAGTTTCAGCTAAATGAAAAGAAAAAATAACTAAATCAGCAATAGGCAAACAATATAATGACAAAAATAATCCATTTCGAAGGTAACTCTCAATGTGAATGGTTGCAATTCCCCAACCAAAAGACACAGGTGCAGACTGGATCAACTGTGAGTAGTATACAAGACAAATATGTAATTCAAAAAGAAATACACATATTTAAAAACAATGGATGGAGAATTCAAATATTTGTAGGATTCCTGTATACCAATAACAAACTCACTAAGAGAGAAATTAGTGAAATCATACCTTTCAGTATAGCATCAAATGAAATGAAATAATTCGGGATCTACCTAATGCGAGAAGTGGAGTATCTCCTCAATGAAATCTACAGTAATCTGAGGAAACGAGACTGAAAAGAATATCAGAAGATAGCAAGATATCCCCTGTTTCTAGAGAGGTAGAACCAATCAAATCAAATGGCTGTACTCCCAAAACATTTAAACAGATTTAATGCAAACTCAATCAAAATATCACTGGCATTCCTCACAATACTAAGGGAAATAATCCTAAAATTTATACGGAATCAGAAGGCACCTTGAGTAGCAAAAGTAATTCTGGGCCACAAGAGAAAGGCAGGAGACATTACAATCCTGGAGTTCAAGTTATACTATAAAGCTACAGTGATAAAAATTTGATGTTGGCAAAAATCTGGACACACTTAAGTATCTAACTTTTGACAAATGTGCCAAAACTGTTCACTGGAGCAAAGATAGCCTCTTTAAGAAATGGTTGATGGAAAATTGGCTATCCATACATCAGTGATTGAAATTACACTCAAATCTCATACCATAAACTAAAATAAAATGAAAAGAATCATACATTAAATATTAAAAGAGAAACAATCTGCTGGAACACAAAATAGGGAGACCTCTTGAAAACATAAGTGAAGGTAAAGTCTTTCTGAACAGAACCTAGATTATACAAGAAATAATAACAAGTATTAACACTTTGGGTCACATCCAATTTAAAATAACCTTAACAGTAAAGGGAACAACGAATAGTGTGATGAGACAAACTACAGAATGGGGAAGCATATTGCCAGCAACTTAATATCTAGAATAAATAAATAAAAAAAATTAGACCCCCTAATTTAAATATTCAACAAATGGGCATCTTAAATGAATGCCAAAAGGAAAGATAAAGTTGAATCATCCATATGAAAATGAATGCGCTCTGAAACTCTAATTTTAACTGAAGTAAATCAGACACACAAGTTAAAATATCAAATCATTTCCTTAATATGAGAACCCATATATAGAAATAAAATACAAAATAAAGAATAGACCATGGGAAATAGTGAAATAGATCTTTGGAATATGGAAAGGGAATGGAAAGATGGGAGGAAGAAGAGGAAGGAAAAGAGATGTTTTTAAGAGGGGGGATTGTGAAGTGCTCTGTACATGTACCAAGTCCCTAGGAGGAATGTGATTACCATGTTCCAAAAACATGTATAAATACGAGAAAGAGGTGCAAGGGAGTGGTTAAAAATATTTGAAAAATGATATGTACTTAAACCAACTCCCCATAATGAATGTAATGATAATGTACTATAAATACGTACCAATAAAAAAATTAATAAATTTAACAACACTTCCTTGGAATAGCATTCTAAATGTTTTTATCATATCTGAAGACCTTTTGTATGACCATATGTCATGTTCTGCTATTTATGGTAATTTTGTTTAAGGCTTAGAGAGTTTTTCCACATTTAAATTGAAAACAATATGTATCCAATTGTTGCTTGTTGAAAAAATTAAAAAATATTTACAGAAAAGAAAATAAATTTATCATATTTCCCCATATATTTGTACAATTTAAAATAACTATTACTAAAGTAAACATATTTTAAAAGAACAATATTTTTAATATAATCAGATAAAGTAAACAACCATCATTATATGTCAAGGCACCAATTTTCCTCAAGTTATTTGCATACTAAATGACAGTCAGGATAATCAGGAAGATTAGGTTCTGATCAGCAAGCTCAAATAAATGGATACTGTGTGAAACAAAAGTTGATTGAATTAAAATCATGAGTGTCATATACAGATGATTAGAAAGAACACAATTAAATGACTTACATATAGTATTGGTCAGTTTTGTTGGATCCAGTAGCAGACATTCACAACACAGTATAATAAGGATTTAATTTATCTCCTAGTTTGGGGAAAGTCACTCCATACTCAGCTGATTCCAAGATCGGAACATCATGATAAAAGGGGACTGCAAAGGAAAGTGACTTAGGTCATGGCAGAGGAGGGGAATAGCATCACAGAGGAACAAGCAAAAGTCCAAATATAGTACCCAAGGCCAATGCTCCATGACCCACAGAGACACACTCAGGAGCATGATCCACTACTCCAAGTTCTTTCTTAATCCAGGGAAGATTTTTCTTAATCCAATCCAATGACTATCAAGATTAATATTCACAGATGTTATGTATCCTCTAAATGATTGCAATATAACTAGAAAATTAACCAAGCAAATGCACTAATACAGAAGATCATATTGGAATATGAACACCATTATGTAGTGTATAAATTAGATATGAGAAAACAATCATATTCACTTAAATAAGATTAAATATAATATTAATATATAACAATAGAATAAAAAAGTTGTTCAGGTTTTGACATTTATTGTTTGGTTGGCTTTCTCTCTTCTTTCACTTTCTTTGCTCAGTGGCCTTTCTTGATTTTCCAATATTTACATGTGAATGAAAATTGTCTATAGTCTTTCTGGTTTGTCTCAATATTCTTTTACTTTCTCCTTCATTGTGTCTGTCCTGTCCTCCCGTTTCTCAAAGTTTGGGTGATCATCCTTTGTCTTTCAGCCTTTCTTCTACTATATTTCTCTTCTGTTATTGCTCTATTTTGTCTCCTGATGCTCTTCCCCTTCCCCACAGGACAAAATCACTCTACCACAAGGAAACACACTGCATACAAGATTCTAGTTTGTGTTGGATGTTGTTGAACAACTATAGATCTTGCTCCCAAGGTTAGAGATACCAAGTTAGCAGTTATTACAGATTGGCAGTTTCCAGGCTGTGCTTGATGATATTGTTATTTCTAAATATATTACTTTAGCCAGAATGCCATACTCATAATCTGTTGTTCACACTTCTATGACAACAGGGCGATAATTTGAGTCATTATCATCCCCATAGTCCAGTACCAAAGAATTGGGTGCTAAGCCAAATAGATAACACTTTCTCATTCCTAATAAAGTGGAAAAATAGGATCGTGGGACAGACACAAAAACCAACAGGCAGCTAAATCTAGAAGACATCTCAGAGGAATAAACATTTCCTAAAGAATCCTCAATACCCATAAAAAATACAAACAACACATAAAATGAATTGAACTAAAGAAATAGAAAATGGTAAGACCAAAAACCGAATTGTAATCCCAGGCTTCCAGCTCACACTGGACAAGTCCTGGGGAAAATAAGATAGTGCAAATCAGAAACTAGCTCCCTGAATCTTCTGGAATGACAGAAGCAGAATAATCTACCTATCTATCTATCTATCATATATTACATTGTATATATAATATAGAATAATATCATTGTAATATGTAATAATATAATAAAATAATATAATAAGATATTATTATATAGTATATCACATATTATATATGTGTATAATGCATAATATATATATGAAACTGTAGAAGAAATCAGAACACAAATAATTTCACAAGTTAAAGAAAAATATGACAACCATAAAGAAGGACTTGCTCTGCAGATCTATAATAAATATAGGTAAAAAAATAGAAGTGCATAGAAAAAGGATAGAGCAATGAATTCCTAACATAGAAAAGAAATTGAATCTATGAAACAGATTTGAACAAATGTGCAGAAATTAAATATTTTATTGAAAGTTTGCAAAGTGGTAAGAAAGAAAGTGAAGACAGAAAATCAGACCTAGAAGACAAGATCATAATTAATGATCATGAACAGAAAGCTCTCTTAAAAATAGCAAGGAGACAAACAAATTGCTGAAATGAAAGAACAACTGGGATGAGGGAAAGAAGAAAAAAGAAAGAAGGAAGGCAAAACATAAATGTATATATGAAGAGCTGTGATGACTGTATTGCTGTTGTCTGATGGTGTACTGAAATGAACAGTTAATGCTCACAATTTTTTTATATTCTGATTGACTTTACATGCTTGTGTTTGGTGGCCTGAGCAACTGATTTGAAGGTAGCAATATGCAATGGAATTACAATGGTGAACTCCTACCATCTTGTCTAGTGAAACGCTGTATTATCTCCAATGTTTTATTGAAGAATTATTTTCTTATTCTCTTTAATGGTTTCAGCAATCTTTCATTTTTACATCTGGTAACCTGAGCAGTGTAGTTGAGGATAGTGATATGCAATTTAACAACCTCTGTTGATTCATATTAATTTTTCTTGAAACCCTGTATCACTTTGAAAGTTCTTGCTTTGATTTGTTTATGTTTGTGATACTGGTATTCTGCTACTGTTCTATTTTTTTGGTTTGTTGTTTCTTATGTACTACTCTCTAAAATAAAAAAGAATAGCAAGGGGATATAAAAACAATCTAACAAATTCAAGATGCTGCAGAAAAGAATAACATATGATTAATTGGAGAAAATGAAAAGGCAGGAGTCACTACAAATGACACAGAAAACCTGTTCAGAGAAGTAATGCCAGAAAACTTCCCAAGGATGGATAAAGAATTTGACATACAGAGAAGTGATGCATACAAAACTATAATTAAACATGACTGAATTAAATCTACCACAAGGTACATAATAATTAAGATTCAAGAAATTCAGCATAAGAACAGATTATTAAAAGTTGTTACCCGGTACCGGAAAAAAAAAAAAAAAGTTGTTAGATAAAAGAAATCTATCATCTAAAAATGGAAGCCCATCAGAATCACAGCTTGAATTCTCAACATAAACCCATAAGTCAAGGAGAGCTTAGAGCTAAGTCTTTCAAGTCCAGAAAGAAGAAAACATATTCCAACACACATTGATGTATCCTACAATATTATCTTTCAGAATTAATGGAGAAATAAAATACTACCATGAGAAAAAATGAATAAATTCATGACAACCAAACCAGTTGTATAAAAGGTTTTGAAAGATATTCTGAAAGAGATAGTAAAGACCATAATTCAGTGATTTCCAATAGAAAGTAACCACTAGGTAGGGTAAGAAATTTCACAGCGGGGAAAGACGGAATGATTAGGAGGAAAAGAACATGACAAGAGCAAGACAACACATATCAGTTATAATGATCAGTGTAAATGGTCTCAATTCACAATGAAAGGAAAGAGAGTAGCAGAATAATTCAAGAAACAAGAGCCAAAAATATAGTGCATTCTAGAAATAAATTTAATTCAAAAATTTTTCATAGAATACAAGTCAAAGGATGGTGAAAAATGCTCCATGGGACAAGAATCCAGAAAAAATCAGGAGGATCTATTCTATTTGCCAACAATTGAAACTTCAAGCCAAGACTGATAAAAACAGACAAAAGGGTCACTACATACTTGTCAAGGTAAACTGTCAATATGAAGATAAAAATCCCAAATATATATGCATCAAAAGAGGTATACCCAACTATATAAAACAAATATTGATGGACATGAAAAATCCAACAAGCGCTAAGACAATTATAATGAGTAATCTTCATACCCCATTATCACAAACAGATAGGTCAACTAGAAAAAAAATCCATAAAAAAAATCAGAACTAAACCAAACCTGTGAACAGATGGACTTAGTAGATGCTTACAGAGTGTTGTACCCAGCAACATCTGAACACACATTCTTTTCAGCTGTGCATGCAATGACATTTTTTTTCAGAAAAGGCACAATAAAGAACTACAGGCCAAAAAAGAGAATGATAGGAAAATTTCTCTAATGCACATTGACAAAGACTCTTCAATAAGATACTGGGAAAAACATAATGCAGCAAATCATAAAGAAGACTATACACCATGACCAAGAAGGATTCTTCCCAGGGATGCAGGGATGGTTGAATGTATGCAAATCAATAAACATAACACCCCACATTAACAGAGCCAAGGACAAAAAGCATATAATCATTTCAATAGACATCAAAAAGCATTTGACAAAGTCCAATGCCTATTCAAATTAAATCCCCTACAGAATGTTATAGTAGATGATTTTTTTTCTCAATCTGATAAATGCCATCTATGACAAACGAACAGCGAACATCATACTAGATGGTCAAAAACTGAAAACTTTGTCTCTAAAATCATGAACAAGACAAGGATGCCAACTATCACCACTCTTATGCAATATACTTCTGGAAATATTAGCCAACGTAATTAGACAAGAGAAAGAGATAAAAGGAATAAAATAGTAAAGGACAAAGTTAAATTAGCATTATTTGCAGTAATCTATGTGGAAGACCCCAAAAACTCTACCCAAAGAATTCTAACTTTAAAAAGCATATTCAGCCCTGTAGCTGGATAGAAAATCAATATGCAAAAATCCATAGCCTTCTCGTAGACAAATAACAAACTCACTGAGAAAGAAATTTGGAGAACTATACCTTTCATAATAGCACCAAAAAATGAATCATTTAGGAAACAATCTAATGGAAGAATAAGATCTTTATATTGAAAACTATAATCCTTTGCAAAAGAAGATTGAAAAGATTATCAGAAAATGAAAGATATCCCTTATTCCTGGGTAGGAGGAATGAATGTAGTGAAAATGGCCACAGTCCCAAAATGTTTACACAGATTTAATGCTATCCCAATCAATATATCATTGGCATACCTAACAGAAGTAAAGAAAATAATTGTAAAGTCCAGCAGGAGCCAGATGTGACCCAGAATAGCAAAAATAATTCTTGAAGTAGCCATCACAATCCCTGACTTGAAATTATGCTGAAGAGCTACTATTATAAAAAACAGCAACGTATTAGCCATAAAACAGACCCAAGTATCAATGGAACACAGTGGAAGATGCAGAAACATCTCCAAACATACCCAGCCACCTTATCTTTGAAAAATGGACTGAACACCGTCACTGGAAGTTAGTGTCTTTAAAAATGGTGCTAGACAAACTGATTTTCAACATGCCAAAGACTAAAACTAAACCCAGGTCCATCACCATGCAGTAAATTAAAATCAAATTGGCTCAAAAGTCTACATATTAAAACAGAAACACAAACTCTACTGAAAAAATAAGTAGCGTGTGGACTTCTTGAACATCTAGGTGTAGGCAAAAATTTCATGAACAAAACCCTGATGGCCTAGGAAATATTGCAAAACATCAATAACTGGGATGTCATCCTTTTAAAAGGCTTTTGCACAGCAAGAGAAATAAGAAACAAAGTGACAAGACAGCCCACAGAGTGGAAAAAAAAATAAAAAGTTATTGCTAATACAAAAGAGTAAATATCTAGGACATATAAAGAACAGAAAAAAAGTCAGACCTCTCCAAATTTAAAGACCCAATCCAAAAATGTGCATCTGAGATGAGTACACACCTCACAGATGAAGAAGTACAAAGGGCAAATACATGTATGAAAAAATGTTCAACATCTCTAATAATTGATGCAAATTGAAGCAACACTGAGATTGCATCTCACTCCAGAAAGAATGACTATTGTCAAGAAATCACTTTGCTTTAAGCTCTGGGAAAAAGGCATCCTTCTTCACTGATGGTAGGACTGTAGACTGGTGCATCCACTGTGTAAATCAGTGTGGATATTCCTAAAAATCTAGGGCTAGAGGTCCCATCTGACTCAGCTGTTCTGTTCTTAGTATCTTCCTAAAAGAATAAAAATACATACCACAGCAATATTTGTACATCCATGTTTCTAGCAGCACAGTTTTTAATAGCTAAATCTTGGAAATGGCCCAAATTGAAGAAGTACCTTTTTCATACAATGGAGTCCTACCCAGTCTTAAAGAATGATAAGTCTGAGACATTTCTAAGGAAATGTATGCACCTTGATACCATACTTAGGTGAAATAAATCAGACACACATGTGTAAATGTTTCATTGTCTCCCTGGTGTGAGAAACTGAAAGTGTAAATAAAGCTCAAAATGTGTAATAGGTATTGTGATATAGGAAGAAATTTTTCTAAAAGAGCTAGAGAGGGAGGAGGGAGAATGAAAGGAAGGGAAAAAGAAGCAAATGAGAAAATAAAGATAAAATGGAAACAAAGCTTTGTAAATAAGGAGGGGATGAGAGGTTTAATGGAGGGGACCATAATGGGGAAAAAAGTGAACTTGTACAGGTATAAGTTCCCTATAATGAATGTGTTCAGTATGTATATCCACATTGTACCAATAAACAATTTTTAAAACTAAACTACATACATTGCTCATATACATAAATGTGAAAATTCTCAAAAATATACAGAAAATTCCTCCAGAGATATTTAAAAAGATGCATATACATCATGTCCAAATGGACTTATCAAGGTAAGCAATGTTGCTTCCATATTTAGAAACAAATTTATGTCATGTAATACAATATAATGTAATGTAAAACCATATTTAAACTAAAAAATAAAGGAACAAAATATTTGACAGTTGAAATATACTACCATAATAAATTCTTAACAATCTTGGAGGAAAAACAAACTTTTACAATCTAATGAGGTACATCTCAAATAAACATGAAAGCTGACATAATGCCTAATAATATAATAATAAGTATTTTCCTAAACATATTGTAGGTAATACAATGATTTTCAGTTTTCCTACTCTTGATTCACATTGCATTACAAGTCTTGGTAAATAAAATACAGCAAAGAAATGAAATAAAAAAGCTTAATACCTTGGAAAGGGAGAAAAAGATCTCTCACCATTTGGAGATGATATGCTTCCTCATGTAAAAATTCTTGGGTACTCTGTACAAAAATTCTTCTAATCAATAAAAACTTTAAAAATTTACCAAGATATAAGTCAGGTTCTTAGAAAATGAATTTAATTACAACATACAATGTATACTATTTTCTTTTATCTTTCCCAAAATACTGTCACTACTGTATTGGCAACAACATAATACATAATGTCTAAACCTGAAAGCAGCTCAAGTATACCTCAATATTAGAACAGATAAATACATTATACTTCAAGTACCCAGAAATGTGAGCCAATAAATTTCTGTTTTATACCACCCAGTTTGTGGAAATTTGTAAAGGAAACTCTAGAAAACAGAATAGGTTTGGTTGTGGAATGATGGGTGGCAGTGTAACAAATATCTATCTAAATATAGCTTTGAGATAAGAGGAATTTTGAGACATGCGATTTAAATGCCTATATTGTCTTGAAGAGATACTTGGTAGAAATACTGACACTAAAGGTCTGCATTCTCTGTGCTACTCCAAGGAAAATAAAAGAAGGGATTTTTTTTTTTTTTTTTTTTTTTGAGATAAGGTCTTTCTATGCAGTTAGGGTTGTGCTTGAGCTCACTTTGTAGCCGAGGCTGGTCTCGAACTCTCAATGATCCTCCTGCCTCTGCCTCCTGAGTGCTGGGATTACAGGCATGCACCACCATGCCCAGCAAGAAGAAATAAATTTAAGAAGAAATTGCTAAGCAAAAGGGAGTCACCACTTGATGATTTGTGAAGTACATGGACTACCAAGTTTGCAACGGTTGCCAGTATGTTGGGACATCAGCAAGGATGGGAAAATTTATTTTGCCTAAGTAATGAACATGAATTTTGTGGAGTGACTGGGAAGGTTGTAGCAGGTTGAATAGTGACTTCAAAAGACATGTTCAAGTCCTACCTACCCTCGTGTTTGTAAGAATGAATTTGTCTGGAAACAGAGACTTCGCATATCGCCCATAATGATCTTCAACTGAGATCACGTTGTTTAAGATGGGTCTTGCATACAAAGATAGTGTCCCTATAACTGATAGAGAAGAAAAAGTCACAGAAACACATGAAGTGGGGAAATTGATCTATAGACATAGGTAGAAATTAGAATGGTGCACCTATATTCCAAGAAACATCAAGGATTGCCTACCAGAAATAGAAAGAATCAAGGACATAATTTCTTAAACTTTCAGAGAGAATGCAGTCCCATCATTGCTTCGGATTTGAACTTGTAGCCTGCTGAATGTTAAGAGCATGAATTTTTCTCTCATTTCAAGCCTCTTAATTTGTAGTAATTTGTTACATCCTTCCTAGAAAATTAATGCACTTAGTAGAAATTTCACATGAAGATTACATGACATAATATATACCAAACACATTTACAATAAATACACAGTTAATAGTTTTATTATTAGCATAGGGAAATCTATTAACAAACAATTCTAGTTTTTCTTATGAGAAAAGTAAATGATAATCATAAAACATACTAAAAGCCTCATAGATTCCCATCATAGATGTGCAGAAGAAGCAGTATTCTCAGACAACTCGGTGGTACATGCCAAAGTTAATTCAGAGGGTTGATTAAGGAGAGGATGGTGTTCTAATAGAAGAATATGTTCTTAATAGGAAAGTTAACAAGTGAAATGCAGAATAAAGGTAGAGTAAGTGAAGCCACACATAAGTTCAGGAAGTCACCAAATATAGATCTAGAGACACTGTTTTTCATTGTGGTTGAACATGGCTCCACAAAGATAAAAATCTAGGACAATAATAACAAACACACTCCAAATTGCTCGTGGGGATATCAACTGAAGTCTGAAGACTTAGCCACTTAGAGCAACATATCAAACATCCAGAAAAAGAAGGCAAAACATGGCCACAGCCACAGGTTTTCCAGAAGCCATTGTTCCCTGGCTCTGCTGGAACTCATGTCCACAGTATGACACAGCAAATATTTTATGATAAATAACAGCAACCTCAACCTTGATTCATGAGTATGAGGTCCATCTCAGGTCCAAAGATCTAGCTACAGTGTAAAATTTGAAAAACCTGCATAGGAAGATGATAGGGGAGGTCTACAGCTGAGCAATTGCCACAGACAAAATTGATCACATGTTTGACCAGTTACATAGTTCTTGACTCTCTGGTTATGAAGAATGGCGATACAAGAGCCTGTGGCAATTACAATCTTGGAGCATGGAGGTGGGAGTGGAAATGAACAGCTTATAAAACCTGAAGAGACAACTTTCTAACTCCAAGATGTCACTGAAACCAGAGGGGTGAGCAAGCTGAGAAACAACATCACATGAGTGAAATTAAGAATAAAAATGACATTTTCATCTCAATGGATGTTTAAAAAAACCCCAAAATCTATTCATACAAAAACCCTGGTGAAAATAGGTGCAGAAGTACCTTATGTCAAACTGAGAACAGTCATTTACGGTAAACCACCATATCTCACTAAAAGCATTCCCTCTAAACTCAGGAGTGGAGGGGTGGTATCTACTCTCACCACTCCTCTAAAATTTAGTACTCTGAACTTTAGCTAGAGTAACAAGAGGGGAGAGAAACATAAAAGGGATATACATAAAAAGGAAGGCAAACTACATTTTTTTTTGCAGATGATCTGATGCTTTACACAGAAATTTGCTAAAAGCACCACAGAAGACTCTTGGAGCTAATAAACACATTCAATAATGTGGCAGGTTACAAAATCAACACATAAAAATCTATAGTCTTCTTGTACACCAATAATGAATTCACTGGAAAAGAAATCAGAAAATCAATGCCATTCAGAGTAGCTTAAAAAGTTAAGTACCTAGGCATCAACCCAACATAGAATGTGAAAATGTTATATAATGAAAACTAGGTAGTCTGAAAAACAGATTGAAAAAGACGTTAGAAAATGGAAAAATTATCTTCTGTCCCCGGATAGGGAGAATCAATATTGAAAAATTGCCATATTATCAAAAATGATATATAGATTTATTGCAATTTCTATCAGAACCCCAACAACATTCTTCACAGAGCTAGAAAAATAAAATCCTCAAATTTGTATGAAACCAGAAAAAACCCAGAATAGCCAGAGTAGTCCTAATTAAGAAAAGTAAATTAGTAACTATTACAATCCCGGAATTCATGGTATACTACTCAGCTATCGTGATAAAAATGGTATGGTACTGGCACAAAAATAGACATGTAGACCCACGGGATAGAATAGAAGGTGCAGAAGTCCAGGTCTGGCCTGAAGTCAATGGGAGCTTACAACCCAGAGTGCACAGGCTTTGAGTAAATGGACGTGAACAGACTGGAGCACATGGTTTGTTTATGAGACTGTCCCTGGATATAGGCATTGAATGACCTAATTACATATGAATTTGTTATAAAATAAAACATTTCAAAATATTATATTAGTGAAAAATTGTTGAATAAATGATGTCTGAATAACCCGGGCTGGGGATATAGCCCAGTAGAACAGCACCTGCCTGGGAAGTACAAGGTCCTGAGTTCAATTCCCAGTACCCCCAAAAAAGGATGAATAATATAGTATCTTGAGAAGAAATTTTATTTTAAAATCTGGTTACTTTGTTGTCCTTGTTTTTACTTATAGAAATTATATTTAATGCTCATTATAGAACATTTAATAATACACTTTATATATATATATATCAACTCTATTTATACTAAAAACTTTAAGAAACTATACATTGTATCATACCATAGGAAAAGCTAGTGGAAAATTGATAATGTATACCTAAGACCTTTGGGTAGATAAAATTCTTGTATTATTTAAATAAAAGGAAAAAAGAATGACATTTCAGTATATAAAAATTTGAAGCATCTGTTTAACAGATAATGAAGGAAAAATAAAAATATACGTATGTGTATATTTGAATATATGTGAGAAATAGAGAATTTACACACATGGTAACCAAAAAGAAGATTCTAATTCACATGAATGCAATTAAGATATCAATTAGTAAAGGGGGTGAACAGTTAAGAAAATATACAATAAAAAGAGAACAGAGGGACAATATTTGTTTTGTTAATAGCTAAAACAATGCAGTTTGAAACAATAATGAGATACCATTTTACCTTTATTAAAAGAGAATAATTGAGTGTACTTACGGCAGGCAACCTGTTTTTTAAATTAGTATACTCTTGCATTGTTGGTGGTATAATCCAGTATAACAAGAAATCTGTGAATGTACATCAAATCCATCAAAATTTGACCACTTATTTTCCATTTGGGAATTGTGCCTAAGGAAATATTTGCTAGAGTATTATCTATAATAAACATTTGGAACCCAGATACATGTCAAAATAATTGAATGAATAAATACATTATAGTAGGCATTAAGTTAACACTGTAAAAATGTAACACTCTGGGGAATATGTATGATGCATTATTAAACGTAGGATATATTTTAGAGGATAATGAATACATACATAAAAATGGGAATGTGCGGATGTGGGTTTAGCAAGCATTTATTTTAACATACTGAATTTTACTCTTGGGAGTTGTGCTTAGGAATCAATTACATACATTAACATCAGTAATCAAGGTTTAAAAATTTGAACAACCAATACTTGGCTTCTTTTTAAAAACAACAATAAACAAAAGGATAACATATTCTCTAGCATCTTTCCGTGTACGGCACTAGTAGCTTTATGCGTAAGCAAGAAACACTAGAAATATCTCAGTAAAACCAGAAAGTTCCTTTTAAGCATCAATTAAAATATTTGAATAGTTGAGTTTTCATCATATTCAACTTAGCTCATCAATACTTTCTTTACTTTGGGAGTATTAAATTCAATCACTACTCCTATCACTTGAGTGGTGCACATTTGTATGATCAATATCTGCTGATTATAGTAATAGTTTAGAAGAAATATAATTTGAAATATGTGGTTCACCTTAAGTGTGTGATTTACTACTCACTTTTCTACTTTTGTAGTATTGATTTCTGGCTATGGTAAGGATTTGTGAAGTTAATAAATATTTGAAAGAAATTAGAAATATTGGTGGCACAGGTGTGAATACTTGTTCTTAAATCGTTTTGTTTGTAGCACAGTATTACTTGATAAAAGGAGAATGCTTTGGGGCTGGGGATTTAGCTCAGCAGCACAGAGTCTGCCTGCCAAGTGCGAGGTAATGAGTTTGATTCCTGGTACCAAAAAAAAAAAAAAAAAAAAAAAAAGAGAGAGTGCTTTAACATCTGGAAATATGTTCTGAAAGTAGATTTAACACATTGGCGTTTCATTTATATTTAAATTGAAAAACAGCAACAAGAGTAGTCTATTTGTACTCCTTGACCTATGTAGATGTTTATGGCAGCTCTTCGACAGCTTTCTGATTGCTTATCTCAGTACCACAATCTCATATGACCTAAATCTTTCTTGCTACAGTAAAGAAAGTGGTAGAAAGGTATTTGAGGCGCTTTCCATGTAACTTTTTCTGACAAAAAGGATGAAAGGAAGAAAGGAAGGAAGCAAGGAAGGAAGCAAGGAAGGAAAGGTGGGAGGGAGAATTACATAATATTTACAGCTATGTGTTATAAAGCTATAATATAATATCATAGTCCAAATTTTATTTCTTTAAATTTGTACAGTACTTGATCTAGGGAAATATACTGTTTCGCACCAATATTTCACAGTATCCTTGAGATGAGTTTTATCTTTTTCTAGATGTTTTTGGTTACTGTTGTTATTTTTTCTACCTGAGACACATTTCCTTATTGAAAAAAATTGCATCTTATTAGCTGTAAATGCATACTTTTTATTATTAAAAATACCAAATTATATGCATTCCACACATTTACATAAGACTTATTATGATATGGTGAATATTATTTTAAAACTGATTCACTGAGCTATGACTGACTTACAAAACCCTGTCAATAGTTAATCTTTGAAAATATTTCATATGCCGGGGATATAGCTCAGCGGCACAAATGCCTGCCTGGCAAGCATAAGGTCCTGAGTTTGATTCGTGGCATCAAAAAAGAATTCCATATGTATTTTACAAGAGTTGTTTAAAAATAGATAAGGGGAAGTTTCTATACTGTTTTAATTAAATGTATTAATAGTTTTATTGAAATAAAATATCCAATGTAGTTTCTATCTTAATTTCATCTTATGACCTATCAATATGTGACAGAGCTATGTTAATTACTCTTAATTTGATTAATAGAATTATTTTTTCTTTTAATTTTGTGAATAATTGCTCTAAATATTCAAAGATATAATTTCAGGCACTGCTGTTTTATTTATTTATTATTTTTTTTTTTTTTTGGTTTTTCTCCGGAACCGGGAACCGAACTCAGGACCTTGCGCTTGCCAGGCAGGCGCTTTTTGGCGCTGAGCTAAATCCCCAGCCCTGGCACTGCTGTTTTAGATGTCTGATTTTGTCATGAGTAAAGCTTTTGATTTTTATAAATATTTATTGACTTTTACAACTTTTTATATCTTTAACTTATTTTTTATTAATCAATGAATTTAGGTTTTTTTATTACGATAGCATTCCTTGTATTAATATTTGTACTTAGGGGTACTCACATTTCATGTTGCTACCATTCACCTCTCAAATTTTATCTTACAATTCTGTATTTACATTATAAGTTGATATTTATTTTTTTACCATTTGGAAAGTTTATTTAGTATAGATTCACCAATACATTTAAATAATACCTGTATTAGTTTATCTACCATCTAAATATAATGTTGTTTAGAATATCAGATATGCCATCCTGCCAGAGAAGTCTTTTCCAGAGAATTATGAGTTTAGTAATGAACTACACAGGCCATTTTGTTTCAATCATATTATCCTCCAACATAGTTTCATCTGTTAGTGTGCTTGTTCCCCTTAAGGCTGAAAGCATGCTAGAAATCCATTCAACACACAAATCCATCATCAATTAAAACCATCATTTCATTTTTTACCTGCTCTACCAATTTTGTATATGTTCTTTCACTCACTGTAATCCACTCCTACATTGTATCATCTCGAGTGAAAAGAAAAATTCCCCCTAAAAAATTCGCGAGATCCAAAAGTATTCTAGGATGTAGTAGAAAATTATGGACTTTTGCAATAACTTTTGTAGAACTTTAAATAATATTATGTCTTGTATACCCAAGATGTTTCCTTAGTGTGTATTTTGATGCTGAGGTAGAACTGTACTATCTAATATGGTTGCTACTGGTTATATGTGGCTATTGAGCACTTGATGTATGGATAAATCAAATTGAAATATATCATAATTGTAAAGTACATAAAAGTTTTCAAAGAGTTATTGTAACAAATAAAAATATTATTTTTGTATTAATTTTTGACACTATAATATTTTGGACATATTGTGCTGAATAAAATGTCAAAAAAATTTCATTTGTTTCATTTTACTTTTTAATGTAGCCACTTGAACATTTAAATCTACGTATCTGACTTAAGTTGTAGTTTACATTATACTTATAACATTAGCTTAGATCAGGGATTTTATAAAACAATTACAAATTTTTGAGAGCTTTATCAAAGTATAATTTATGTACTATAACATTCAGCTGTTGTAAGCATACAATTCAGTGATTTTTATTAAATTTATTGAACTGTGAAACCATCACAAACCCAAGTTTATGAAAAATGTTTTCACCTAAAAAGTTTTCATATGTCCCTTGAAAATCAATGCTCTAAAACTCTTAATCTGAAGCTTTTTACTCAGGAATTCCTGCACTTGGATGGGAGTAAAATGACTTCTCCATTTTTGCTTATTTCTAAATGAAATTTACTATTATGAATGTATGACAGAGACTGCCCTAATTTTAGCAGAATCTGTGAAATGGACCAATTAAAATTAAGGCTATTTATATAGTATGTTACAGCTGATGTAAATATCTTGAAATATGTTAATCAAAATATTTAAAATTGAAATTATTGCAGCTACTGTTGTATTTGGTTATCTAATATATTAATAAACAATCACACTGTATAATTATGAACACAAATTTATGTCAGATTATATGAATATAGGAAATCATAACCAAATTAGATTAGACTATTTGTTTTTACTTTAGGACATATAAATAGATCTTATGAAGTCTGTAACCTTTTTTGAAATTATGGACAAAATTGTATGAGACTGTTCAAGTATTTTTTTTTTGTTTTGTCAGATTCTCAAAAGGTTCCAACAATGCCTTCAGTATGTGATTAAGAACAACTAGCCTAGACATCTACTTTTAGTGATTTTGTATTGCCATCAAACAAGTTTCATAATGTGGAAATCCTAAACTACATTATGGAAATTGGTTATGAGTTTAATAATTTATTCATTCATTTAATTACCACTTATTTCATGCTTACTAGGGTAGCAATCATTGTGCTTGTCACTCATTTCCCGTAACATATGATTGTGTAACTCACAGAAGCTTGACAAGGGTATACAGAAAGGGATGGTCAGATACGGGGTTGGCAGTAATGACATGGATATTGCAAATTCAGAATGTAATGCATGTCAGTGTCAGTCAATCAAACTAAAAGTTTATATAATGTCTCTAAGGGAGAATTCTGCAGTGTAATGGGAAGAGAATAAAAGGCTTCCTGAGGGAGAGCAGAAAAGGCATTTCAGTAGAAACTTACTTTAAGAAAACTCATTTTGAATAATACAGTGCAGAATTCCCTGTACTTTATGCTTCCTGAAATCCTTTTATGTACATTACCTCATTTGCCCATTTGATCTTCACAATAAGCCTATGTACCTAATTATGAAAGATAATATCTCCTCCATTTGGTTTATCATGCAGACAGGCTGACTCCTTTGAGATGTACAAAAGGAAGCTTCTCCTGCCAGCTAAGAGGCAAAGAGTAGTTGCAATTTTAGCTTTTGCTCTTTTCCTTTGATTTTTTTTTCTTATCTCAGGAATTTGCCAGGACATATTGCTGGCTGGCCAAGTTCTTTCAACTTCTTCACTTAAGCATACATGAAAAAGTTCCAGAATGGGGTCTCAATTTTAAGAGTGCAAGTGTGTGTGTGTGTGTGTGTGTGTGTGTGTGAGAGAGAGAGAGAGAGAGAGAGAGAGAGAGAGAGAGAGACAGAGACAGAGACAGAAACAGAGAAGTATTCATTTTTCTTGAAGTAAACTCTAATAGACACTGAAACAAGTAACAAAGCAAATTTTACATTCACAGTTCAAAAAATTTTCAAAGGTCAGACAGAGATACATATATGCCAAAAGGGTTATGATGAAGTACATAGATCTTCCTTTGGGGAAGAGCATCTTTCAGTCACCTTCTGTAATTTTCTAATGGAAAAGAGGCAACTTGCTCAAGATATTGCCCAAGATTCTTTATGTGGAATCCAATTACTGATGGATACAAAAACCTGCGCTATTATCCTGACTCAGCACAGCTATGAGAACCATCCTATTTTCATAACTCCCCATAAGTTTGGCTGCGGCTTGTGTTGGGATTGTCTCACAAGTCAACTTTCACTTGTACACTTCCTTTATCTTTATCTTCGTGTTCATAAGTTTGAACTTGAGAATGATCCCTAATAAATGCAGCCAGGCATGGTGGTGCACACCTGTAATCCCAGCACTTGGGAGGATGAGGCAAGAGGATGGTTGCGAATTCGAGGCCAG
>NW_004955473.1:9156453-9160394 GCF_000276665.1 Chinchilla lanigera | reverse complement strand
TAATTAAATATTTGCATTTGAGGTCAGTAGTAGTCTTAGAAAATAGACACTAGGAGGAGATTTAGAGTTCTGATCACACTCTTCCTAGCTATTCAAAATGAGGCCGGCCTGAACTGCATAGCGAGAACCTGTCTCAAAATATAAATAAATAAATAAATAAATAAATAAATAAATGTACTGCACTCTCACTTTTTTTTAAATCTTCTTTCAGGGTAATTAAATATTTGCATTTGAGGTCAGTAGTAGTCTTAGAAAATAGACACTAGGAGGAGATTTAGAGTTCTGATCACACTCTTCCTAGCTATTCATAACGTCTCACTTTCTGATCATAGATCTCAGATATCCTCTAGTACAATCTAGTTGTGTAATTGTTGAAACTTATTCATGTTAGGCCAGAGATATAGCTCAACAGCGCAGTGCCTCCCTGGCAACTGTGAAGTCCTGAGTTTGATTCCTGGTACCCCCTCAAAAAAAAAAACCCCAAGAATTTATTCATGTGAGAAGTAGGATGGCATGATATTAGAAAGTAATGTAATGTTATTCATCAGGGTGTTTGAAAATGGAGAGAAGGAATAGAAAGTATAGTTGCAGTAAAGTTTGGTTGTTCTTGGTAACTTTGATTTTAAATAATCTATAAGAAAAGGCTGAAAATTATTATTTGTCAAGTGCAAGATAAACATAAAAGCCAAAAGTTCTCCTTTCCGGGAAAAAAAGAGATTTCCTTTTCCTTCAGAAAGAATGGTGAGAAAACTGAGGAACACGGAAAGAGTTTAATTGTAGGAATAGCTTGGTTCCAAAGAATATAAACATCCACCAAAGACGGTCTGCTTTGAATATGTCAGGACTTCAGTAAAGAAAAAAAAGGGGACATTTACTTATAAGATGGTATCTTAGTCCAATGTCTGTCACATTAACAATATACCTGACTGGATAATTCTTAAAGAGAAGAATTGCGTTTAACTTACAATTCTGAAGACCAGAAGTCCAAGACCAGGCAATGGAACATGTTCTGGTTCTGGTGAGTGCTATATGTTACTTCAGTTTGTGGAACGTAGAAGAGCTGAGGCAAGCAAGCAGAACACAGGATGGGTCAAAAAAGTTGACTACTTTTATAAAAACACACTCATAGAAGAATTAATGTATTCTTATGAACACTAATTAACATTATTTCCTATCAAATACTCCATTTTATCACAGTTTTTGCAATGAAATTTTCAACATGAGCTTTGACAGGGGCAAACCACATCCCAGCTAGAGAAGTTGGGGACATCGTTAGTTGAAGTTTCTGAAAATCCTGAATCTGCAGATTTCCTTAAATTTATGAGCTGATAGAAGAGGGCTATTCCTTCCCATCAACTTTTATACAAAAAGCCCTATGCTGCAATACAGTGTGGATTTTCAAAAAAATTTCCCCCACAACTCCTCCTGGACAACAAGACTATAACAAATATTATGTGTGAACTGAATACGGCCAGGGATATAGTGGAGCTTACATAAAATTAAAGTCGCTGAAATAATATTCCTACATGTACATTTCCCTCTGCCTGTAGGAACTCAACCAAAATTGCTATTTAAGGGTTTGCAGAATATTTGTTCTATAGATGTGGAATCTCAGACAACAGTGTCTCAGACAAAGTGACAAATTTCACAGGAAAGTGCTGGAGCTAGAAGTGCTTTTATATGTGCTATGTTTATCCATACAACTCAAAGAATGTTTGAGTCATGGAACCAAAGTAAGGAAGTAGAATTGGCAACATTTACCATAATTCCTCATGACTTACTTGGGAAATTTATGTTTCTCATCCCTGTAATCATACAGTCTATAATTTAGAAGTCCTAGCTCCCAAACAAGGATGCCTTTGCTAGAGAAACAGTAAAAGTCTCATTAGGTTTTATGTTTTGATTGCTGTGCAGATACACTGGAATTTTTGTATCAAGTAGCCAGGGACAAAAGAATATCCACCTCAGCAGGGGAATATGACTGTAACCATTAGGGGGATAAAAGTCCACTTAATAGTGGTGGCAGAGAAGGTTGTGCTTAGTGCACAAGTGATTCCTTTGGTAATCTCTCATTCAATTAGATGATAAATGAACCTTTACCTGAGAAGAGTATGGTACTTAGGGCCTCAGGGTTGAGATAGCGAGTCATACCACTATGTAAGCCACTAAGACCAGCTGAGATTCTGGCTGAGGCGAGGAGGCAGAAACAGCTGGAGTTTGCTCATACCAGTCCTCAAGAAGCCAATTGTTAGTAGCATTTCCCAAGTGTATTTTCAGTCATGTCAAGTTGTTACCTTGAGTTCAGTCATGGTTGGAGTATACACATTACAAAAGATAGAAAGTATTGCAAACCAAGTTCTTAAATAAAAAAAAGGAATGCAAAATATTTCCAGTAATCTCTCCTTATGAATATGAATGCTTATATATACTGTACTGCATCTATAAAATTAAATACTTAGAGATAAAAATAAATGAGCTATCAAAATATACACAGGTATGGAAGAAACCTGAATGCATATTACAAAATGAAGGAAGCCAATCTAGGAATACCACCTACTGAATCTGATTTCAAATATATGGTATTCTGGAAAAGGCAAAACAATGGAAACATTAAAAAAATAGTGATTGTCAAAACTTATGGGTACATAGAAGATAAACAGGGAGAGCACAGGGGATTTTTAGTACAGTTAAACAGTTCTGTATGATACCATAATAGTGGGAGCATGTCATTATACATTTGTCCAAACGTAGAATGAACAAAAGAGAAATGAACCCTAATGTAACTTATTAACATTGGGTGATTATGATGTGTCAGTGTAAGTTATTGAACTATAATAAATGTACTACTCTGGTGGGACAATTTGATTATAAGCAGGCTGTAGATGTGATGGAGAGAGCATGTCAGAAATCTCTATACATTCCACTCAATTTGCTATGAAACTAAAAGTGATCTTTAAAAAACCTTTTTAATTTTCACCTGTCAAATGACCAATGATGTTGAACATTTTTCATATATCTATACATTGTCTATATTTCATCATCTGAGAAGTGTGTATTCATCTCAGATGCCCATTTTTGGATTCGGTCTTCTAATTCAGGGGGTGTTATTGTTCAATTCTTCATAAATTCTAGATATAAGTCCTTTTTCTGAGGGACAACTGGCTAAACATTTTTCCAACTTTGTGGATTGTCTTTTCACTCTGTTGGTAATTTCTTTTGTTGTGCAAACTTTTTTTAATAGGATGAGATCCCAGTTATTGATTTTTTGTATTATTTTTCATGCAATCAGGGCTTTGTTCATGAAATCTTTGCCTACACCCATGTCTTCAAGGGTTCTATGTATTCTCTGTTCCAACAGATTTAGTGTTTCTGATTTAATATTCAGATCTTTGATCCATTTTTATTTTAGTTTAGAGCATGGTGATAGACATAGTTGTAGTTTTAGGTTTTGACATGTGGAAAGAAACCAAATTTTTCCACGACCATTTATTAAAGAGGCTATCTTTCTTCCAGTGAGCATGTTTGGCACCTTTGTCAAACATAGGGGGCTGCATGTGTTTTCAGCAGTTTCTGCATTTTCTAATCTGTTACAATAATCCTCATGTCTGATTTTTTATGCCAGTACCTTGCTGATTTTATCATAGTTGCTTTGTACTATAATTTCAAGTCAGGGATTGTGATGACCCTTACATTGCCTTTTTTTTTTTTTTTTGGTTTTTCTCCGGTACCGGGAACCGAACTCACAACCTTGTGCTTGCCAGGCAGGCACTGTGCCGTTGAGCTAAATCCCCAGACCCTATATTTTGAGTTTCAAAACAGGTTAGGATAGTTAGTGTAGCTGATACACTGCTTGTTGTCTTCCTTTTAGTTAATCTGAGTAGAAGAAAATGCTTAGCAAATACTCTTAAATATATTTCAGTGGATGGTATGTAGTTATCTAC
>NW_004955473.1:9147727-9156353 GCF_000276665.1 Chinchilla lanigera | reverse complement strand
GCTTGCCAGGCAGGCTCTTTGCCGCTGAGCTAAATCCCCAGCCCCTACATTGCCTTTTTTGCAAAGATTTGGTTTTGCTATTCTAGGTCTCTTCTGGTTCCAACTAGATTTTAGGAAAGTTTTTTTCTAATTGTGTAAGGTATATTAATGGTATTTTGATTGGGATAGCATTAAAGCTCTATAACAATTTTGGGAATATGACCATTTTCATTATGTTGGTTCTTCCTACCCATGAGCAAGGAATATTTTGCATTTTCTGATATCCTGTTTGATCTCCTTTTCCAGAGTACTTTATTTTTCAATACATAGATCTTTTATGTCCTTTGTTAGGCTGATTCTTAAGTATTTCATTTTTTGGATGCTATTGTGAAGAGTGTGGTTTCCCTAATTTCTCTCTCAGTGAGTTTCTTGTCTGTATGCAGGAATACTATTGATTTTTGAGTGTTGAATTTGTATCCAGCTACAATGCTGAATTTGGTTATTAAATCTACAAAACTTTTGGAGTAGTTTCTGAGGTCTCAAATATAGAGTGTCATGTAATCTGGAAATAATGATACTTTAGCTTCTTCCTTTCCAATCCTTATTATTTTAATTTATTCATCTTTTCTACTTGTTTTGGCTAATGTTTCAAGAGCTATAATGAATAGAAACAATGATAGTGGAAGTCCTTGTCTTGGTTCTGATTTTTCTTAATCCAGAAAGAAAGTCTTATCTTCAAGATATTCACCAATAACAAATGTTGGAAGGGATATGGGGAAAAGGAACTCTTTTCTACTTTGGAAGGAGTGCAGACTTGTGCAATCACTGTGAAAATCAGTATGGAGATTCCTCAGAAAACTAGGATTAGATGTCCCATTCTACCCAGGGATTCTCCTTCTGAGTATTTTCCCTGAAGAATTAAAAAATCATACCACAGCAATATATGTTCACCCATGTTTATAGCAGCACAATTTGTAATAGCTACATCTTGGAAACAACTGTAATACCTATAAGCCAAGGAATGCTTAAAAAGATGTGGTCTTTTACAACACAGAGTACTACTCAGCCATAAAGAAGAATAAACTTGAGACATTTATAGGTAGATGGATGCAATTTGAGAACATATTCTTAAGTGAAGTAACTCAGACTCACGTATGTAACCATTGTATTCTTTCCTTGGTGTGAGAAACCAAAAGAGTACATAAGGACCAAAATATACAGTGCATAGTGTGAAGTGCAAATAAATTGTTCAAAAGGAAATAAGAACTAATGTGGTGGGGGGAGCAAAGGAAAGAAGAGAAAAGGAAAAATAAACCAAACAAACACAAGATAGTTATACTTTTGATTTCTTTTTGTTCATTTAAAAGAAAGGCTTGTGCTGATACTGCTTGGAGTATTTTTCATGCACATAACTTGTACTCTGCATGACTACTTTGAAGATAAAAATAAAGTGTACTAACTATTATTCTCCTAGTATTTTGCTATGAAATTTTATTTTATGTTTTTCTGTAAAATAAAAAATTAAAATGCTAATACACCAAGTGGGAGAGGGCTCTAGGTTACATAGTAGTAAAGGGTGACAAGTAACAATTTGGTCCATGAGACTCACCATAGAAAAAGGGACTATAGTTGTTTTTTTCCCACTGAGGCGTGCAGGAAACAGACTTCAGTGAACATTAGGATCCACTATTCAACCCTCTCTACAGGCATGAGGGACTTATTAAATCAGCAGGTAGGAAATCTGAGAAGACAGCAATCAACCATAATACTTTTTACATGGTCTTAGCTAAAGATAATTGCTTCGATTTAAGTCATGTCTCCATGCTGAGAGGCTCGTCCTCTATGATCGAAGGATGAAGGAGCATAAAGTCCTGGCTCTCGTTTCTTTGATTCACTCTGAAGGGTCAACCTACGATCGCAGTGCCCTTGGGATCACCACAGGCTTTAACACGGCATTATGGCTCCAGTGCTCCTTTTGCCCAATCCTCTTTTCCCTTCCTTTTCATTGGTGGTTGATCCCAACAACACTTCTTTAAAACTTCTCATGTTAAATGGGGCTTCACAATCTGCTTCTCGGGAATGACAGCAAGTAACGGGGTTAGAGTAATTTCAAATCAAGAGATGAAATTATATGAGCTTTCCATTTGAAAAAGAAAAGCAAGAAAGAAAAGCTAATACACTAAGCAGTTCCTTATCAATTGTTTCATGTTTCCGTAAGGAGTGTGTACAGCAATAGAGCAAATATATAATTGTGTGAGAAATCTGGTTTGCGAAATAAACTTATAGATTTAAATTATATGACTTGCTACACAGCTCAGCTGGGTTAAAAGCTGATGAGGAGTTTCTCTGCTATGCAATTTCAAATAATGAGTACTGAATGCCTATTAAATTCCTAGGAATTGATACAGAAAATTGACATGATTATCTGTAGTTTGTATGTGAAGAAATACACTTAAAGAGGTCAAAGCACTTAAACTACATTTAATTCATAAATCAAGCCGGCAAGTCACAGAATGGGGATTTAAACTCAAGAATATTTTTAATTCATTTTTCCCACTAGTCCACAATTGCCTTCTCTGTTTTTGAATGGAAGTGTCTTTGAAATTTGGTTTTATGACTTTTAAGTTTCACATATTGCTTGATTACAGTTATAAGTATTTTCAAAACGTGTGGAAAGGTATGTATCATATGAGTTTCTCCTGAGATGACATCTAAAAATGGTTTATTCAATATAATGTTACAATTTGCTTGATAAATTAGTAAAAACATTGCTTTTACAAATTCTACAGAAAATAAATATTGACACAGTTTTCATGGCTTTTGGAAACACGCAGAAATATCGATGATTGTCTATATATTCAGGTAAGAAGAATAAATTCAGGATTTTAAGAGACATGAAATTTTGTTTATTTAAATTGTAAATGCTTTTGTAACACTAAAGAAAATGCTACTTATATCATTCTGCGTTCCTTTCATTTATCTGGCACATCCTTTATGAAAATTTTAAAAGATATAATTAAGTCCTTTTTATGAAGTTATTCCATACTGTACCTAATGTTAAACCTGGCATAATTTAAGTTTGTATTCTGTTTGATCTCTGTTTGTATTCTGACAATAATTCATTCTTTCAGAAAATATTTCTTGGACTACTTGCACACCGTTTCCTTAGTACAGAGGCTGCATGAATTAAATGATCCATTAGCCTCATTTCATCATGTCTTCTTCAACTATTTGACTGCAGTTGTGCCTTACATCTAAACGTCTTCATGACAAAACACCTTTTGCTCAGGGCTGTACTTTTGGCATATTTCCTATTCTTCACTGTGTAGTATGAAACTTTGTAAATCTTGGACAAGCTATGCTAGTTGATTTCTCAGAGAGAAAAAAGCAGGGTTAAATAATATACCAAACAGAAATCTTAAATTCATTACTGTCAGCTCAAAAGCATAAGAAAGCGATAAAGTCAGGCAATAAATTTCATGGACAACAAGAATTTGGTTCAGAAATTAATTCAAATAAATTACTGAGATTAACGGAATTGGGTAATTACCCTTTTCTTTTGTGAGCTATATTCGCCTAATGAAATTACTAGGGCCTTTTACAACATGTTATATGCTTTTTGTACTGCCAATTAGATAACGATAATTTTCTCATATGTTAATGAATATAAAGTCACAAAGATACAGTAATTGTTTGGAAACAATTTGGTTTGCAGACAAAAGTATTTAGAAAAATTTTGCTTCTGTCAGCAAACTTCACATCGGATGACAAACACAACCCTTGTCATCTTCCCCACAGAGACACAAACAGCCATCCTCCCCAAAATCATAAAAAAAATTATATTCACAAACTGAGATATCACTGCATAAATAAATGAAAATAGCTATGTGACCTGATGAAGAATTTCATATGAAACAAATTAATATAAGAATGTCTAGTTTCCTGCATATTTTTGTAGTCTTGAGCATATATATATATGTGTGTGTTTGTGTGTGTGTGTGTGTTAATACAATCGTGTCCAAGGGAGGACCAGATACTGTTATTTGAGCATATTTGATTCTAGTACGTTCATAATGCCAAAAAGTTGTGAAGTAGTTGTTCACAATAAATATAGCTGACAAAGAATGTGATTATGCAGGTGTACTCCAGCCTTGAATTCAAAGTAGTTCAACAATTAGATATATTAAAACAACACTGAGATTCCACCTTACCCCAGTAAGAATGGCTAGCAGTAAGAAATCAAACAATAACAAGTGCTTGCGAGGTTGTGGAGAAATAGGAACCCTTCTCCACTGCTGGTGGGAATGCAGACTGGTGAAACCACTGTGGAAATCAGTTTGGAGATTCCTCAGCAAGGTCCACAGGTCCTATTCAACCCAGCTATTCCCCTTCTGGGTGTTTTCCCAGACGATCTGAAAACTGCGTATCACAGTGATAAATGTGCACCTATGTTCATACCAGTGCAATTTGTAATTGCTAAACTGTGGAAGCAACACAAATGTCCATCCACGGAGGATTGGATAAAAAAATTGTGGCATTGTATAGAATTGAATATTGCTCAGCTATGAAGAAAGATAAACTCGAGGCTTTTAAATGGTCATGACTAGAGAACACACTGATAAGTGAAATAAATCAGACCTCCATATGTAAGCAACATATTAGCTCACTAGTGTAAGAACCTGAAAGAGTGAATAAAAATTAGGAGGTATGATAGACACTATGAAACAAAAGGAAAGTGCTCAAAAGTAAAGAGCAACTGGGATGAGGGAAAAGAGAAAAGAAAGAAGGGGAAAATTATGTATATATGTGTGTACAGGATAGCTAATATATTTGTACTACTGACTTCTATCGCTGTATTGACAGGAACAGTTAATGACTAAGTATTTGATCAATCTGGCATGTCTAAATTTGCTTTCCTGAGTAACCACTTTGAAGATATCAATATGTAATACAACCATTGTTAATTTCTTGTCCCCTTGTCTGCAATTCAGTATTGCTTGTATTGTCCTTGTGCTCTTCTGTGAATGGAAGTCTGTTTGTTAAAATGTTTTTATTGCTTTATTTTTAAAATAAAAAAAATGCTGGTGTGGATGTAGGGAAAAAGAATCCCTTTCCACTGTTAGTGAGAGTGTAGAATAGTGCAACCACTGTAGACCTTAAAAAGAAAGCTAGTATTACAGGGCCCATTTGAGGCAGGTATTCTCCTTCTGCGTATCTTCCCAGAAGATTTAGAAGCATCATACAACAGTGACATGTGTGCACCCACTTTTATAGCAGCACAATTTGCAATAGCTAAACCTTGGAAACAATCCAGTGCCCACCGACTGAGGAATGGATAAAAATGATGTGTTCTTCTTCCATAATGGAGTACTACTTAGCTATATAAAAGGTTAACTTGGAGTCTTTTATAGGTAAATCGATGCAACTCAAGACAATACTCATAAGAAAAATATATCAGACCCATATATGCAAACATCATATTGTGTCACTAGTGTGAGAAACAGAATGAGTAAATAAGGTCCAAAATATACAACAGATATTGTCAATTTGGAAGAAACTATTTTTAAAAAAGACAAACTGTGATTGGGGAAAGGGGAAAGGAAGAATGGGGAAATATATATACATATTTATACACAAGACAGTGAAGATATTATAAAACTAGTTTCTCTTCAAACATTGAAAAGAAAGGCTTATGTTAATCTTCTTTGGACAAGATATGATGCCTATGTCTTGTACTCTGTATAACTATTATGAAGAGAATAGTACACAATGTATTAATTATTGTAACTGTCTTACTAACCTGTTTTGAAACTCTGTTTTGTTGTTATTTTTTCTCTTTTAAAAAAAGAATTAGATATAATCATCTTATATTGAACCTGGAATTGTTCTAAGAGAAGTTATTCATTATGTTTTATCACAGATATCTTTGGAACTTACCTGATTTCCAAACTCCAATACTACAGTGTTTCAGTATTTTTTGCCTCATAGAGTATACATTAAAATGATATAAAATATTTTTATTCTATTAGTTCTTGCTAAGTTTTACCGACAATCACCATGTTTACATTCTTTGACTTTGCCTGACCTTCCCACCCACAACCAGATGAAATGTCACCTTAGTAATAGGATGATGCACCTCATCCATACACTGGATCCAAATTCTACCTTGCCTGTCAACATTAGCTGGTTAATTTTAATGTAAAAATGAAAGTATAGCTAATGATGAATATGCAGAAAACACATGCTCAGTAACTGGCTCTCAAGAGGTATTGGCACTTTAGAAGGAATTGGGTTATACTGAATTTAATGATTTGTAAATGTTTATCATGCATCTAGTTTAAATGCACTGAGACTCAGCTTTAGGTTTCATTTGTAAATAATTCATAAATACGGATTATAAACAGCTAAAGAGAAAGTATAACATGCAATAGGTTGTCTCATTATTTTCTCACTATCTGTCACTTGAGCATTTCATTATGCATTTTCTGCATATTGTAACAAATAATCTCCAATCAAGAGTTTACATACTCCCAAGAAACTTATTTTGAAAACACTTCACTCATTTAAGACTATGGTCTGAATATTGTCTTGACTTAAGAGAAAGGAAACAGAAATAATAAAATCTTGAAAAAATATGGCATAATATTCAGAGCATCAGTGGAAAAGAAGGTAAATATTTCAGTAAGCACCTAGTTGGAGAAGTTGCTGTCATAAGATCACTGGAGATCAAAGTTAGTGAAGAAGTAAAAAGTCCAGGCTTTCTGAAACAAACTACTACAATCAGCTTTCAGAATTTAGGAAATAATCCAAACTATTTAAAGAACAAATGTATTACACCTTTTCAAGCATTTATTGAGCAGTTGAAATTTTTTTCCTTATAGCATACTTATATGGCAGATACTGTTTTAAAAGCTTTGAAAACATTAATCTAGTTAGTTTTCATAGTACTCCTGTAAGATAGCTATTACATTTCTAGGCACAGAGGTTGATAAGAAAGTTGTGGAATTTCATATACCTAATTGATAAAGAAGCCTGGGTTTAAATAAGGGTCTAGAATCCGTGCTCTTCACCACTGTGTACTATGATGACTTCCAAAATTTTATTATTTATCCATTTATTTTTTCATTTTTTTTAAAAGAAAATTTGGTACAGGGTATTGAACTCAGGGCCTTATGCTTGCCAGGAAGGTGCTTATGCTGCTGAGCTATACCCCTGGCCCTATTTACCCATTTAAACCACAAAATACTGGTTGTTCTTAGTAACAAGGTGTGAATTACATTGAGAATCTTCCTTCCAGACAAAGAGTTTTGTCAGAAGTCTCAAAAGTTGAGACGAATAAAAATGGGTGGAAGAAGTACCTCCACCTTCAAAAAGAAGGTACTAGAACATGACAGCAGAGTCTACTAAAATGACAAGGAAGCATCTCTTTCTACATCAACATTTGGCCTCCTCCAACGTAAATGCATGTTTAAGGTTGAGGGAACATGAGAGAATCGTGGAAGAAAATGGAGCTTAGGTTCAATATTTTATGGAAGGGAGGATGGCTTAGGTTCAATATTTTATGGAAGAGATTACTCTCATTTTAAACAAAATGGGAGCAGAGACTTCAAGAGAACTACTCAGAAATTTTGCCCTGTGCCTTGGGGTTTGAAATACACAGTGACTAGAGTCAGAATCATATCTTAAAATGCTATCATGTCAGCAATCTAAGGTTAGTTCAGCCAGAGAGAAAAAAAACTAAAAGGCAGATGCATTCTGAAACAAGTTGCACTTTTTCCAACATGGTACTTTCTTTAGTACTACGGCTTCTGTGTGGATGTTCCACAAAGCCTCGTGCTGTCATAGGGCTTTTCCAAGGTGGCTGGATGTAGAGTGTGTAGTGCTGGGATTAAGGGTGTGTGATTACTAAATTGGCCCACTCATTGTTATGGCGTAGTTCTGGGTGGGATTAAAGGTGCCCCACCATAGGTGTGAGTGCTACCTGCCCTAAGGACATGTAGTCCGGATCGAATATAATGCACAGAAAAAGGTCTTTTGCTATCATTGCTTGCTGCTTGCTGTCTTCTGTCTGCTGTGCAATGTTTCTGCTCTGCGATGCCCCTCTGCCATGCCACCCTGCGGTGGAACCAGCTGACTATGAACTAAAACCTCTACATATTGTGAACTAAATAAATCCTTTTTCCTTTCACTTTGCGTGTCTGCTATTTTGTCTCAGCAATGAGAAAAATTAACCAAGACACCTAGGAAGAGACAATGTGCAGGAGTGAAGAGGATCCACTGGAGAGGCTGAAAAGAAGTCATAAGAAATCCGCAGGAGAGTCATTGCTTATGAGAGATGTATAGATGGAAATTACCAAGCATATTAAGAGCTGTTATTTTATGAAGTACAATGGAGGTACATATACTAATGAGAAACTTGGACATGTTGAAAACTGGAAAAGGCTAAACACAGAATGATATTTTTATTATGCTACCTTTTATGAAATAAGAGGGTAATATGAAAATACATATATGGGAAGATAGAATTTCTTGACTATTCTTTTTTATTTTTTTAATTTTTTTTATTTTAAAGATAAAAGGAGGGAAACATTAACAGACATACAACATTTTACAACATATCACAAGCACAATACAGACAATACAGAGT
>NW_004955473.1:9125952-9147608 GCF_000276665.1 Chinchilla lanigera | reverse complement strand
TCTATCCTGTATATACATACATATAGAATTTCTCCTTCTTTCCTTTCTCTTTTCTTGACTATTCTTTTTTAGATTTTTAGCTCAAGGGAAATATTTTATATTATTAAAATTAAAAAATTAAATTAAAACTAGGTAACAAAAACAAATATACACATATAAATATGTATATATATAACTGGAGGCATGTGATATTTCAATTTATTATTATTATTTCTTTTCAGTGTGGGGTTTTGAACCATGGGCCTTGGTATGCAAGTCATGTGTTCTACAGTGGAACTAAGCTATAAGAATTTAAATGACTTTCAAACACAGTATTTTGGCTGTGTACTCTCAGTGAGACATATACTAAGTACACTAAGGACTTAGTAAGGAAGTTAATAATTTTTTAAAAATTCACAAACTTTATTCAATGTTCATATGTTAACTGTTATCCTAAAATATATTTTAAAACTAATTTTCATACGTTTGTGATGAAATAAGCAAGTATGCTACTTTAACGGTCAATGTTTTCAGAGTAAGACAGTATATAAAATGTAAAATCAGGGAAATTTAAAGCCTTGTATGTTAATTTTTTCCTTTATGAATGCATGTTAGTTATATAGCATATAGGTTTCATTGGGTGTATTTTACATGCATATAGTTTAATAATTTCTACCCCATAACCCTTCTGTACTTCTTCCCCTTATTAGCTCCTCTAAGTCTCCCTTCTCCTTTCATGTTATCTTTATTTAGAGTCCACCTATTAGAAAAAACACCTGGTATTTGTCTTTCTGCGTCTAGTTATTATTGCTTAACATGTTATCTCTATTTTCCTGAAATTAACATTATTTAAATCTTTCTTATTTGTAATACCCCATTGTGTATATACACCTCATTTTCCTTATCTATTCATTAGTCAATAGACAGAAATTCTTATAAAATTAAATGAGATTGTAAGGAAAAGTCTTTTTTATAATTTTCAAAGATTTGTGTATGTATTTTCCCACTGTATTCATGGAGGAAATCTCTAACAACGTCCATGAAGTTGCTGACACAAGGGGGTTAAAATACGAACTTCTTAAAGAAATGGGTATGTATAGAATAAATTTCGGAAACGTTCTAGCAGACCGTAAGGAAGTTACTAAAAACTATTGGTATCATGACAAGGTGATATAGGAGGTAATTTAGAAGGGTCCCCACTGGCCAAAGATTGCCTAATTTGAGCATCATTGAAATTAACTGCAATGTTTTGAATCACATTCAATTGCATATATACTGAAGTTATAATAAAAATTTTCAAACAATGAAAATAACAGATTTTGCTGGTTGTTGGAGTAAGTTGAATTATGTTCCATTAAATGATATTTTGAAATTCGAATTACTATTACCCTTGAATTTGATCTTACTTATACATAGGTATTTGTAGGTGGAATGAAGGTGAGATAAGTGCTACCTGATTATAGCGGGCCAAAACCCTATGACTGATATCTTTATAAGGAGAAGAAGACCTATAGGCTCTCAAACACAAAACTGAGGGAATACCATTATGTAAAGACAGAACCAGAAACTGGTGCCATGTGGCTAAAATCCAAGGAAAACCAAGAACTCTCAGTAAAACAGAAACTAGGAAGAAGAAAGAAAAGATTATTTTCCAGAGTCTTCAGAGGGACTGCAGACCTACCAACATTTTGATTTTTTATATCGGATCTCCAGAAACAGAAGTGTGTCTCCCTATTGTTTTAAGTATCCTAGTTTACTGTAATTTGCTGGGGCAATGTTAAGTAACTATTACAGAAATATTTTTAGGTTGTGAGAGCAAAAATTTATTATGGCAAATATTAAAAATAGAGAAAAATAGTAATGATTTTTACTCTTTTCCTATGTCATTTGTATTTCTATTTTATGATTCAAGAAGGAAAGATTCTCTTTGTACAGCAAAAACAGTTAAATGCAGAAGTGACACAATTTAAATAATTTTGAACTGTTTTCATTCTCTAATAAAAGGTCTAAGAAACTGACCATCGGTGGGTGCAAAAATCATTTTGTGAGAATCTGATGGGAGAAATTTATGATCAGTAGAAACAATTGACAATGCCTGAACTGACCAGTCTTAAAGTCATTAAAATTGGTCCCCCCAACACATATAGCTACTGAGTTAATATAAGAAGCATGCAGTGTCATCTATAAAGTATAATTGTCAAAGAACTGAAGCTGAATCAAATCAATCTTGACATACAATTCCTAGTTCACAGGAAAAATATAGAAGATAGAAATGTATTCATTATAATTTATTGTGGAAAATATTCCATTGAATATATATATGTATATATATCACTGGATTATGCCCCAAATGAAACTAATCATCCTGTACAATATGCTGTAATAAAATGTCGGAAATAAAAAGGTACACATTTACATTCAATCAAATCAAGAATTTTAAAATTCCGTAGTACAACATAACCCACATCCTTCAATAAAGAGATTTCATTAAGTAAAGGATGAGGGGAGGGTAAAAATAAGATACTGTATTAGTCACTTTTTAATTTCTCGAACAAAATTCTTGACATACACAATTTAAAGGAGCAAGGATATATTTAGACATCCTTTTGGAGATTTTAGTTCACAGTTAGTTGCTCTAATACAAAATATTTTGGTGGAGGGACATGATTGAACGACTGTTTTCTACACAAAATATCCTGGAAGCAGAGAGTGAAAACGTCAGAAACAAAAGAAGGAGCCCGAAGAGCACACATGTTCAGGTTATGCACCCACAGACCAAACTCTTTCACCCAGGCAGTAACTCTAACAACAAACTCAGCTGTGAAGTTGTGACTGTATCAGTACACTCATAAGTATAGTGCCACCATGATCGAATTCCTTCTGAAAAGCTCCAAGCCTGGATCTGTATAATTCCAGGTAACATTTTAGATCAAATGGTAACAAAGAAGTGTATCAAACAAATGCAACATCTGAGCCTTCTTTGACACTGCTTTTAAAAAAGCAACTGAAACATTTGAAACAGTTAAATATATTGAACTATGATCTGCTGTTGGATGATGTTGAGAAATTACTACTAAATTTCTTAGATGTAATAATGGTGCTATCAGAGAACAGTCCTGTGGGGATTCTTTCCATGTCCTTGGTGGTGCATAGAAAACACTCAAAACTACAGAAAAAGAAGCCAAGGTCTACATTTATTGAAGGTAGAGCAGAGGTTTGCTCCATAGGACAAGATCAAACCAGTGAAAAGGCTCACAGCAGCCTCAAGGCTAAGAGGAAAAGGGTCACTGGCATCTAAAACAACAGCATAGGCTTTTCCTTTATGCAAATAAGACATTGGAACATTTATTCTGTCAAAAACTCACCTGGACTCCAGCAACATTTAATCTTTTCTACAAAAAAATGAATTTTGAGTTAGGAGATGAGGGCTGGACCAAAGACACTCAAACAACTAGACAAAAATCTCTTCCAAGTCATGAGAGCCAGAGTACATGAGTAGAACATGGGATCTGGGATGACTATAGCTTCTGAGCAGTGTATGCAGAACCAATTAGAAAAGTGGTATTTTTAATTCTTCATTTGCATATCATGTAAAATCAAGGCAATTTTCAATACAACCGTTTAAACCTGGCACCAGGCCAAGTGTGTTTTTGCTAGGACCACCGTCACAAAGGCCTTACCTGCATGAAAAATCCAATCCAGATACAAAAGACTCCCCTACATTATCCCCATGGCTGCTGTGAATCTGTTCACCAGCCATTTTTGTGCAGAGCATATTACTTTTCCACCTTCAAAAAATGTACATCTCCACTACATCCTCTATATGTCTTGTCCTGTGATTTGTTCAGGGCACCAGAAACCTGGAAAGATTTCTCTGGGGCACAAAATTCAGTAACAGCTTGGCTAAATGAAGGAGCATGAGCAGAGTCTGCTGATTGTGCTCACATTCAAATGAAGGATTGAAAAGAGATTCTAATTGGTCCTGTGAACAGCACCACATGCAAATGAGGAAATGAAAATAGCACTTTTCTGATCTGTCCATACTGCTTGGCTATAAGGTTGACATCATTTTGGACCGCATGATCTGTGCATGTCTTTCCTTTTCAGTAAACATCTGGTTCAACTCTTAGCCATGGATTTTTATGACTTTTGACACATTCTACCCTATTGGTTTTCTGGTTTGTCCCAGCCTTAAACACTTACCTCAATGATATTATCTTTTTTTTTTTCCTTAAAATACCTTGTATATTGATAACAAATAATGAAGTTCTAGGTAGTGAATGATAAGTCAATTATTTGCTTTAAATACTGCAATTCAGATAAACCAAGCGGATGAGCAAGCAGAAAAGCATAGGCTTGTGTGCAGTGGTAGAGGATTTGCACTGCATGTGTGAGGCCATTGGTTGATCCCCAATTCCAAAAGCAAGCAAACAAACAAACAAGAAACACTGAAACAAAAAACCAACAATAAAATTAAGTTAGATAGTAAAAATGAGGAGATATAGAAGTGACAATATTTGTATATTGATAACTAGAAAATTATTAAAATGTGACTTTTATGAACAAAACTGGCTAGCAAAGCTGTAGGACTGAGGTGGGATATAAGAAATGATCATAGAAAGAAGACAAGGAACATTGTAATTTTCATAGCAAAAACTGCAGCTTTGGGATACAAGCCCAGTTCAATTTTTTTTTCTCTTTTCCTGACACAATAAGCCTAGGGAATTCCATTTCACATGCAAATTTAAACTTTAGTTTTTCCACCTGTAAGTTGACTATTATTTTTTATTCTGTAAAATAAGCTATTCCTTATGAAGAGGCCATTATCTTTCTGTTTGTTTGTTTTTGTCTTTTTGAGACAGGGTCTTGCTATGCAGTTCAGGCTGGCATAGAGCTCACTTTGTAGCCCAGGCTGGTCTCAAAATCACAACAATCCTCCTGCCTCAGCCTCTTGAGTGCTGGGATTACAGGTGTGCACCACCACGCGTAAGCCATCCTTTCTCCGCAAACCAACACTCAAGATGAAATTTCCTAGAGATTTACTTTACAAAATCCAAGGTTTCTACCACAAAAACATACACACTTTCCCAGTTCCAAGTAATACTGCACTTCTTTCATTTGAGGGCCTGCACCCTGTTTCTTTGATCATATACTTTTTGATTCTGCCTAAAAAACAATATCAGTAAATGCCTTTTATTGATGCATCCTGAAAGTTCTTTGCTCCATGAGAGGAATCAGAAAACCTGTAACTTAATTCTTTTATGTAGACAGGGCTGGTTTTGTTTCCTCATTACACTTGGGGAACCTCCAGGACTCTGTCTGGTGACAGGATCTCTTCTATATTTCACCCATGGATGTCCCAAAAATATTTTTCTTTTGCAAAGCAGCTTGTAAGCAAGAATGAATGTGCAGGTCTCACATCTATGAGAAGCAAAAATCAAAACAAACAAATAAAAGAATGAAAAGAAGAGTTGATGTATAATGCAGTAACAGCAAAGACCTTAAGCATTCTGGCAGAAACCCCTGGGACTTGGATGTCTCTTGGAAATTGTCCCAATTTGAAAGAAGGCAGGTGAGCTTTTATATTCCAAGAAAAACCAATTATTAGGTAAAGGTTGCCCCTGGGAAGGGGCTGTTGCATAACTCAAAGTGAATTCTCCCATAGTAGTCAGTTGTGAGTCACCAACAGGTTACACTCTAGGCAGCTGATGAAATGAACACCTCCACTGAGGAGTAAAGAGATATGGGCAGTATGGCACAACATTCTCCATTAGAGGGTAAGGAAATATATTTGAACTAACATTCTTCAGAGTCCAGATTATTCAGGCCAATAACTGTATGAGCATACAAACTTACAGTGTACATATATTTATATTGTACCTCACGTGTGCACTGGGATAAATGCATCATGACCTGTCTATCATTGAGTTGGATAAAGAATAAATCCTACTATTGTAAAATTAGTAGTGAATGCTAAATTGCCACAGGCAGCAGCAAACATTGTGGCACTGTGAAAACACTGAAAGCCAAGAAAAACTTGATTAGAATTGTCACTCAATTCTAATTAGTTATGTCATAATATCAACTTCCCTTCTAGAAAAAGTAGAAAGCCACTCAAACTGGGGTTCTCTAAACAACAGTTAACAAAAAGTAGTCTGCATCAGAATTTTCAGCAAAGCTTTTTTAAATGCGGACAACTTATTCACTATCTCTGGAAAGAGAACTATTGAATCTATAAATATAAGATGTTTCTTAGGGACTCAGACATCGGTATAAGAGCTTTGCCAGCTTTGAGTTCATGTTGTCACATTTTCATCATTAATTTGGACCAACATTTAATAACCAGTGCTATGGGAAATATATTTTCTTGGTCAGTGCAAGAATACAGAATATACATTATGATATTATGAGCAAATATTTCACAAATTCAGATTATTTTGAGGTTTGCATAGCAGTGTTACATAGTGATGGCTCCGTGTTGATTTTTAAAGCTTTTATTGTTTCCATTCCTCTTTCTAATCTATATTTAACCATGAGTTTATATTTCTTGCGTCGAATTAAGAGTCATAAATTGATCACCGTGACATCTGACACAACAGAATTAATATGAGGCACTTTCAAAAGAGCATCAATGCATTGAAATTAATATTTTCATATCATAATAATTGCTATATTAAAATGAAATCTCATGAAGTGTACACACATGATAGAAGCCATGGTGCTGTCTTTGGGAAATACTAATACTGGGTAAATAGGTAAAATAATTTACAATTCAAAATTATGTCCAAAAAGCAGATTGATTTCTTAGTCTTACTGAAAAAACCTTTCATCACATCCTTAATTTACCAATTTCAAAAGCATTAGCATGTTTCCTATCTTAAAGTTATAGATGGTTACTTTAAAATAGAAGGTATGTAACACTGAAAATGCCTATCTACATACACACACTAGAACAATAAAATAGGAAATTGCTATTTGTGTAATTGTCACCTGGCTGAGTCTGAAGAGGTCCCTAAAGCTGAAATAAGGAAACTAATTCAGCCTTTTGTAGACTAAGTTTGAAGGTTTGCTGACTCTTATTGTGGAAAAAGAATTTTCATGATGCATCAGTAAGAGGCACCAGAAGGCTCTGTTAGGTAAAGATTTTAGGATGCACTCAAGAATGGAGTATGACTGCTCGGAGGAATGCAATGCACTATTTACTGGAATAGGGAACATTTATGTCTCTCTTAAAGAGGTGGCAGCTCTAGGAGAAGGCAGCTCACCCCCAAGAATGGCACTAGGCCATTCTACAGGTATGGGCTCAGTTTTGTTTTCAAAGTTTAACTTAAATATTCTTTGGATTCTCTCAACCTGTTCTTTTATCTCAGGATCAGATTCATGCTGTTTATGTTCTCAATTAGGTTAACTTGTAAACTGTCAGCATTCCTGAGGAAGTTTTGGTGTGATAGGTCTGTAGGGAAAGAGCACAAATTTCCCAAAAGGAATGCCGATATTTTTCACCTTGGATAACTTTGGCTGAGGCTCAAAAATTGCAGTCTTCTTGAAAAGACAATGAGTAGTTATGGTTTCCTTGTGTCCTTTCTACTTATTTCTTATTTCTTCTATGTCACCTCATAATGACTAATTTTAAAGATTTCTAGTAGCAGCCCAAATAAGCTTTTGATTTAGAGTTACAAAATATTTTCCATTATGAATTCAACTACTATAAAGATTCTTAAATTTTTTGAAAACCTAAGGTACCAGAAGAGATACATCAAGAGCCATGCTCTGTTTACAAAACAGCATTTATGGGCAGTACTCTGTCTAATCAGAAAGTCATAACATGGTTCACGTCTGGTAAAACTGATCATAATATTTGTCTGCCATCTATTTCTATATATTTTAAAGTTTTTATTAACTTGTCAAAGTAAATACTGAAAAAATATAGTCTGGTATAAAGACATACAAGAAGTAAGAATGTGGGAAACTGCATGACAGTCAACAAATTAGTGATAAATCCATCAACATAGTGGTTTTCAAAATATCTTTCTTTTTCTTTTTTTTTTTGGCACCAGGAATCGAACTCATGACCTTGGTTTGCCAGGCAAATGCTATGCCTCTGAGCTACATGCCTGGGCCTTCAAAATATCTTAACTGAACCACTTAGTAAAACCAATGAGATGAACATTTTTAACATGGAACTTTGAATTTACATTTAGTTCCCACATAAACAACAGTATATTTTGACTATGGCATTATGAGAGTAATTGACACTTAAATTTCCCTTTTGTATATAAACAACTATAAAATGGGAATGCTATATGAAACGATTTTTTTTAAAAATTAGATATATTGTGCAGAATTTGATCCTTGAAATAATAGTTAAGAGCTACATGATTTCCTTTGCTTTTACTTACAGTAATTTTCTTGATTGTAACAGAAAGATTAGAAATCTGTAAAGAGTACAGCATATTTCTTTGATGAGACAGGCATTGAGTTTGGTTATACCTAGATCTTTGGAAAATTTCTTGAAAGTTTAAAAGAGCAATGAGCCATGTAAGAAAGTTCTAGAAAATAAAATAGGGATCTTTATATTTAAGGTTGGTACTAAAAATACATAGATTGAAATTGCATGAGACAGAGCAAAGAATCCATCAAGAAAACCACTCTAAGGCACAAAATAATTCTATTATTAAATTTTGTAATATAGAGAAAAATCTCAGGAAAAGCCAGGTATGTTAAAAATAGGCCACATTCATTTCACATTGGAAGAAACAGATAATAATACTAGGAAAAATTTAGCACACTGAAAGAGGAAAATTGCCTACCAAAAATCTATGTTGGTGTAAAGGTATTTTTTAAATTTAACTAAAACTAAGAATTTTGAAGACAAAGTAAGCAGTACGGTTTGCAGCTACTGGACCCACATTAAAAATATGACACAAATCTATTTAGACTGCAAAACCTGGAACTACAAGAAAACTCGGAAATGCACAAGAAATAAAGAGAAGTAAAAATGATAAATAAGGGAAATATAGAAAATACTTTCCCGAGCCAGGCATGGTGGTGCACTCCTGTAATCCCAGCACTCTGTTGGCCCACAGTGTAGTGCTCTGAGTACAGTTCACAATAAACTATTACAGTTTTTATGAAGATTGAGAAAACGAAAGGTTAAATTGTCCAAATATTAAAAAAATCATTAAGAAGGAGATGTTAGAAAGCTTGAAGTGATGAGCACCCACAGTTTGTTTGTGTTAAAACATTACACCTAACTCCACTAATATGTACAACTTATACATGGTAAACAGAAAAAACTTAAAAGATAATTCATTCTTTAAAACAAAAAATATATGATGATGTTTTGTGGAGCATATAATATATATAAAACTAAATGCATGAAAGCAATAGAAAAAGAATATGAAGGAAAGAGTACAATATATTGTCATAAAACTTTAGCTGGAAGTACAATATTTAAATATTATGTAATTAATATTTAATATTATTATAGAGGGGCTGTCAGAAAATGTGAAACTAGAGGTGCTCACAACTCATTGCAGAATATTCATCCAAAACAACAAATAAGTGACTCCTAAAGGAAGTAAATATACTATAGGAAATCCTGGGACTGCAATTTGTGAAAGTTAACAACCCTGAAATCCTGAAATATGAGTATTTAGAATGGTAAGATTAAGGTGTGTTTGAAACATCTGATGAATACATTTAAAAACTACAGTAAAAGATATGCTGCAATAATCCTCAAAATATTCCTGCTTGCTTTGATCACCTCTCATTGTTCTTTCCACTTTCTGAAGCAGTTCTGGAAGTCTTTGTGTGAGGTACTTGCTCTGTCATGGCTATGTAGACATCTTGATTTAATTGAAAGTATTTCTTTTTCTTTGTCCTTTTGAATCTGGGGAAGGACTGCAAGTTTGTGTTCAAGGTCCAGTGAATAAGGTGGCTAAGGACACACTATAACAAACTGGAATCTGGTAGCACCTTTCACTGTATTTTGATCATACCATATAAAGACATTAGTGAAGGAGGACTTTTGGAACTGAAAGTGCCAAGAAAGTGAGATTAGAGCATCTGAAGCAAGGGGTACCATTTTAGGAGTGTTAATTGCAGCATGTCTTTTACTGTAATAATTTTTTAAAAATTTAACATTCAGAGTATATGTTGATCACTCCTATTAAATTAACAGAAGTAATGCACTCCAGCACTCAATAAAGTGCAGTTGAACAGGCCTGGCATGCATTTGTGAATATGCAAGTATTTATAAATATTAATTATTGCTCTTTCTTCTGTAGAGTCTTGGCATACAAATCATGTCTCACATCAAGTGTTGTTGTATAGGGTTTGTTGCATTTCTGTTTCTGTTAGTTCATTAAATGGACTGCCTGTATATTCTCACTTTTTATCTATCTTCCCTTTTCTTTGTTTCCTTGCCCATTTGTATTCTAATAAATCTTCCCTTTCTTGCCCCTTTTTTTCTTGTATATAAATATTATGTGTCTGTGTTATTGAGCAAAATATCTAACATTTACCATGTAAAGGAGAAAAAAAGTTATTTCAGTTGACATTTTACAGGACTCAGTCCTTGGTTGGTTTCTTCGAAAGAAGAAATAGCATGGCAGAGAAGGAAGGCAGAAGACAAAGGCTCAGCTCATGGCAGACAGGATGCTTCTCAGCTCAAGAAGAGAAAGAGAGGGCAGGCTCCAGGGACAAGAACATACTCTTCTAGGTCATGTTCCCAGTGATCCAGAAGCACCTCTTAACAGCACATTCAGCTACTGAACTCATAAATGAATGCATATACTGATGAGTACAGTGCCCTGATGATCAGTCACCTTCTAAATACATAAACTTTCTGTGGTTTTTTAAAAAGTTGTTCTTTTTTTTTGTTTGTTTTTGAGACAGGTTCTTGCTGTGTAGTTCAAGTTAGCATTGAACTCATTATGTAGCCAAGGCTGGCCTTGAACTCGTGGCAGTCCTCCTACCTTTCTCCCGAGTGCTGGGATTACAGGCATGGGTCACCATGCCCTTAATGGATGTTTTAAAAAGGGAACAAAAACAATGGAAATGATACAGAATTTCAAAACAAGATGATAGGAAATTAACAATCATTAATATATGGGATATTATTATCTTCAAAGCAGTTTCTGAGATTACCTGATATAGGAATGTAAAATTGATCAAAAATTGTAAACACTAACTGTTCCTTTTAATGAACTAATAGAAATTAGTAGTATAATTACCTTAGATATATATATAGAGAGATAGATAGATAGATAGATATCTTCTTTTCTTCTTTCCCCCATCCAAGTTTTTCTTTCCTGTTGACCAGTTCCTTTCCCTTCCATAGTGTCTACTTCACATTTCAGATTTTATTTTCTCTCTCAGTTTCTTACACTAGGGAGACAATATGATGTTTACATATGCAAGTCTGATTTATTTCACTTATGAGGATGGTCTCAAAATTGGTGGATATTTTAGAGATGACACATAACATTACTTTCCCTTAACCCTCCTGAATGTTCCTGTTGGTCTCATTATGCAAAATGTATTTATCTTATATCTAAGAATCTCTCAACAATTACAGTTTCAGCATTGCAGCAAAGTCAAAATCCAAAGTCTCCCCTCACATGCCAAGCAAACTGAGTTTGGTCCATGTAGAAATCAAAAATAAAGTCAAATACTCTCAACATATATAGACACAGAGTAAATATTCCTATTCCTAAAGGTAAAAAAATGGAATAAAAAAGAAACTGTCAAATGCAATACCAAAACCAAGCAGGAAAGCCTTACATCCTCTAACTCTGTGTATAACACTGAGGGAAGATTGTTGTGAGCAGCTCCAACTCAAATTCTCTGTTGACTGCATCCTACTACGTCATTCTGTTTGGATGGCTCTGCTCATTGCCTGTAGGTTTTTCTGGCAGATATTCCATGTTCCTAGCATCTCTATGTAGGATCATCACTACACCTTCAGTTTTTGTCTCACAGATTTACATATTTCCCTCATGGGGGTACATTGCCTGGTCTTTTAGACCTTCTTTTGAAATCTGGAAGGAATTTTCCATGGCTCACAACTGCCATATTTTGCATGCCTTTAAAACTATCACTTCATAGATAATGTCAAGTTCCATCATTCATGGGAATATTAGCTTGGTCCTATTGGACCATGGCCACAGTAGCTTCTGAGTGCTGGGATGGCTGTATTCTGAGAAACATTTCCAAACTTCGCCCTGAATGAGGTGAAGCTCTTGGAGCTTTCTTTTTAAATATTATTTGAACATTGTTTACATTTTTCATACTTGAACATATGAAGGATGGGTTCTGGACAATTCCTTACATTCCTTCTGACTGTCTTTCCTACTTTCCTGATGCAAAGTACTTGGCTTCTTTTCAATACTAATCTTTTCAGCAACCATTCTCTCCAGGATCCCAACATAACAGGAACTTAATTCTTTTGTCATTGCAAACTCTTTTAAACCACTCATTCATCCTTACTTTTTTCTACTGATTCTCACTGTAGAGCCTGTCAAAAGCAACCAGTAATTCCTATGTCACAGCATGAACACTAGGCTGTTTTGAAATTTCTGTATGCATATCTATCAATCCACTATCTTTATATTTAGCTGCACAGAAAGTTTTAAGATATGAGCAACACATCAACAAGCTTTTGGCCAGAATATAATATACATGCTCTCAAGCTCAATTTCTAATAGACTCTTCAATTACAACTAATACTTCATGAGCCTTGTCTTTATTGTCTCATTTCTATTAACATTCTGTGCTTCTGTGCTGTTATTAGAATCTTTAACCAATATCTGCTTACAGCATTCTAAAACTTCTCTAACTGGCATCCATGGCCTTTCTAAAATCCTTCTGCAAAACAGTACCAAAGGCTTATCAGCCACATTATCAAGTACAATCACAGTAACAATCCTACCCATTAGAGCAATTTCCTTGTTAGTCACTTTCTCATCACTAGGATAAAACACTGGACACTTGCAACTTAAAAGAGGAAAGGTTTGTTTTGGTTCATCTTTTGGAAAATCCATTCCATGGTTGGTTGTCTCCAAGGCAGAAATAATATAGCACAGGGACATGGTGGAGGAAAGGCACTTAACCCATAACACCCACGAAAATTAAAGAGAGAAGATAGGAGCTTGAAAAAAGAAAACACATCCTTTGAGATCATATCCAAAGTGACAGGGCTCTTCTCACAAGTCCTATCCCCGAATAGTATATTCACACTGACCATAACAAAAGAATCCACTGCTAAATATAGTGTCCACATGATCCAATTATCCTCTAATCACATTAGTCTTCAGTGGACAATTTATGCCTAAACCATAACATTATGTGTGTGTGCATACATAACTGAACAATTGTTCATTACTGCTTTTGTTTTGCAGTATTTTAGTGTTTTTCTTTTTCCAGTACTGGGAATTGAACTCACGACCTTGTGCTTGCTAGGCACGCACTGTGTCACTGAGCTAAATCCCCAGCCCCTGTTTTGCAGTATTTTACCTAGATTTTTCAAAAGAATTATTTCTTTTGTGTTCTAAAGGTCTTTGTCTTAGTTTTGTATTTGGCATCAAACTGATCATATCTTCCTTCACTTTGCATTGACATTTCCTCCTTTACACTGTTCCATTTTCCTTCACAGAACCTCACAAGCATTACCACTCTCTTCTCTTCATTGCTGGTACATAAGTACTGTAATGTAGACCTTATCTTTTTCCTTCTTTTTTGTATATTTTTCTAAAATTTTTGTTTTCCTTTTCTTTTACCCTAGCCTATCATACATTATTATTATTCCTTTTTATTCCTAGGAAAGTGAAACAGTAGACATTTTTCTGAAAAAGAATTATATTGTATTGTTGATTTTGAATGGTGGTATTACTGGTAGTTGTTCTTTCCTCAAAGTGCAGTGATAGAATTTGAAATTAGTATTTTTTTTTTTCCCCCCCTCCGGTACCAGGAACCGAACTCATGACCTTGCGCTTGCCAGGCAGGTGCTTTTGCCGCTGAGCTAAATCCCCAGCCCCTGAAATTAGTATTAAGAACAGGTTGAGTAGGTGCTTTCATGCTAAGTTACATCCAAGACATGTCACAGGGCATATCACAGAGTGAAAAACCCGTTAATAAAAGTAATCGCTATACAATCATTGTAGAGACGTCTATACCAAATAATGAAGCAAAAAATACGGTTCATGAAGAAAGGGCAATTATGTGTCTCCAAAATCCATAACTTCTCAAAAGTTTTGCCCAGAGATACTGGTGTGGATAAAATTAGACAAAACATTTTAAAATCTGATAGTTAAATTACCAATAAAATTAAAGAAAATAGAAATAAAGAGCCTAATGAATGAAGCAAAACAGTATAGAAAAATTTTTTAAAATCACTTGTATAGAGAAATAGAGGATACTAAAATGAATGAAAAATTGCCCTAGTTTAAAAACCTCAAGTAATATTAAAAACTCACTTTAAAATTTTGATAATAGGGAAGATAATTAAAAAGAAAATACACCAGGATAATAACAAAGTGGAGATACTAGAACATTCTGTCAGTAATCACCAAAAAAGAACAGGAAACAATGGAAAGTTTATTCAAGAACACCCACAAATTTATAAAAGAACATGTTTAAGAACTGTCAATCTTAAGGAGGGTATAAAAATACAAGTTAATAACATAAAAAATCTATTCAATGAAATTATTGCACATGAATTCCCAAACCTTGGGAATGAGATATCCTGGTAAAAGTCATTTTAATCTCAAATCAATATGAGCAGAGAAGAATATTTTCTTGAGACACAACTGCTTAGCTTGTCTTTTTAATGAGATACTTTCACATGATAAAGCTACAGCTAACATAGTCCTCAATTGGGTAAAATGATAGCAATTCTTCTAACATCAGGAAGGAGACAAGGTTTGAAACTCTCACCACTCCTGTAGAGTGAACTACTTGAAACTTTAGTTGTAGCAATGAAGCAAGAGAAAGAAATGAATAAGTATAAAGAGTTAAGAAACAATTCAAGTTATTCACATTTGAAGATGATATCACTCTTTACATAGAAGATCAAAAACTTCTACCAGAAGACATTTTGATCCAGTCAACCAATTTAACAACTGGTAGGATATAAATTGGGCACATAAAAATAGCAGAATTCCTGTACACCAATAATGTACCCAGTGAGAAACAAATCAGAGAAACAATTCCATTCAGAAAAACTTCAAAAAATGTAAATACTTAGTAGGGACCTATCCAAGGAAGTGCAAAATCTCTGCTGCCTACATTACTGAATACTGAAGAAAGAGCACAAAAAAGACATTAGAAAATGCAGAGAACTTCTAATTCATGGTTCGGAAGAACTAATAGTGTGAAAATAGTCATTTTGCCAAAACTGAGCTCCATACTGAATACAATCTCAATTTAAATGCCAACAAAATTCTTCACAGGACCAGCAAGAATGATTCTAGAATTTATATGGAATCAGAAAAGACCCATAATATCAAAAGCAGTCCTGAGCAAAATGATCAATGCTGGAGGCAGCCACTGATTTCACATTATACTACAAACCCATAATAATGGCTTGTGTTCTTGACACAAAAAGACATGGCAACCAGTGGGATAACACATAGACCCAGAGACAAATACCAGCACTTGTAGCTATATAATTTTAGAAAAACAGCCCAAAGACATGTGAGAGCAAAGATATTCTCTTCAACAAATAGTGATGGAGAAACTACAGAATTGAACCTAGATCCAACTTGTACAATATTGAAACCAAATCCTTATCTCTCACTATGCACTAAAATCAAATCAAAATCGATCAAAGACATATATATGAAACAGAAACTTCAAAAGTATTATGAAGATAACATAGTGGAAATTTTAGAAATAACAGGCACAGCAAAAACTTCCTAAATAGAAGTCTCATAGCATAGGAAGTAACATTGAAAGTCAACAAATGAGACTGTAGCAAATTAGAAAGTTTCTGCACAGAACAGGAAAAATGGAGTGAAGGGACAACCTGTGGAATGGGTGAATATCTTTGCTAACTACTTATTTTATAGAGGCTTAAGCTCTAGCATGTACAAAGAAACTTCTACAACTAAAAGTGTGCACATTAACTGCAGAGATACTGCTACAAAGAAATGTGTGTGCATAGTATGGTTCCTGCTTTTTCAGTCTTCTAAAAGCATTTTTTGGAGAAAGATTCTTTTGAGAAAGAACATATTCTTAATTTTGGTAATGTTTCACATATCACTTTTTTTCTTTTAAAGTTTATGTGTTCACTTTTTCTTGGTATAATTTTGCCTAAAGCATCCACAAAGATATTATCATTTTTTCTCTTAGATGGCAATTTCAAGTGCTGACAATACTTTGAATTTTTATTTAAATATGAGTTGAATTGACCTATGAGATGCACCTTGTGATCTCTCATCTGTAGTATAATCGAGAATCAATTAACAAAAACAAAAGTGAAAAAAAAAGCCTCTTGATCCTAGGTCAAACAAAATGTATAAAAGATAAGTATTTTTTTGAAAGTATATATTTTCCTTTAAAAAATACACATTAAGTATACCTCCATTAGCCTGATAGAATATGTTCTTTTGTTTTAACAGATTTTGTAGGTGGAAAAGAAACATTAAAGATCAATCAACTAAGATGAGTAATGATCAGAAATTCAATTTTTTTCAAAAATATAGCATTTTACTTTTTATTTTTAGTAGTGTTCAAGTTGCAATTTGATACTTTTTATAGAGATAATTTGTAATTTTCTGCTTTTTGCTGGAAAATTTTCAGAAAATTCAGAATATTCAATTTTTATGTGTAACAAATTTCTCCACTATATAACTGAGGAACTGATAAAAAAATGTGGTATTTTTACACAGCAGAGTATTACTCAGCTATGAAAAAGATAAACTTGAGGATTTTGCAGGTAAATGGATGCAACTAGAGACCATACTCATAAGAAATAAATTGGACCCACATGTGTAAATATTGTATTGTCTCCCTAGTGCAAGAATCTGAAAGAGTAAATAAAACCCAAAAGGCACAATAGATACTAAGAAAGAGAAAGTAATTGCTCAAAGGAATGAACTGGAATGAGGGAAAGGAGAAAAACAAAGAAGGAAGGGAAAAATATATATATGGATAGCTGGGATAATTGTACTGCTGATGTCTGGATTTTTATTGAAAGGAACAGTTAATGCTTAATTTTTTAACCTATTCTGTATGCTTACAACTGGTGATCTGAACAAGTAATTTGAGGACAACAATATACACTATAACAATCATTGGTGAATTCCTACCATCTTGTCTAGTGAAACACTGTATCATTTCTAATGTTTTACTTACTACTTCTTATTCTCTTTAATGGTTTGATGAATCTTGCATTTTTATGACTGGTAATCTGCACAACTTCATTGACATTAACAATATGTAATATAGTAACCAATGTTAATTCCTATCATTTTGTTTGAAACCCTATATCATTGTTACTGTTTTTGCTTTGTTTTGTTTCTGTATATGTTGTTGTTATTTTATTATTTTTATTCTCTTTATAATAAAAAGTATATTTGAAAATAATTCACTGAAGGTAATAAACATTGTAGAAATAGTAGGAATAATAAACACCTTGATATTAGTTATATAGGCACATGTTAAACAGGGTAGAAAAGATTAAAGCTACAATTAGACAATAATTGCATTGTTTATATTCCTTCCTATGTAGTTAAATACTAGCTCAAGAAGCAATGAAGATCAGACAGAATGATGCTTAATTATCCTACAAGTCATTAAATACCTAAAAAGGAACCATAATGTCTGGAATCACTGGGCTTTTGAATAGCCACTGCTACAAGAAAACATTTGAAATTTATTTGTTCATATACATTTTGAAGTTAATATAACTCATACTGTTAGAAAAAAGAAATACTATTTCTGGAGCTCTGATTTGTTTTTGTCATTTTTTGTTATTCACTTATAATAAACCAAACAGTTTCACTAGGATTAGAGTGTCATGTTTATAATTAAATTTTAAGCAACACAGCAAAATCAGTAATGAATCTCAGCTAGGAGAAATGCTACTTTCATATGTTACAGACTAAAATTTAATTTTCAATGGATTCCAAAGATATGAAAGCTATATTTCATTTGAAAGACCAAATAATGAGAAGTTTAAAATGTGGACATCATAAACTGTAATAAATGAAACAGAGATAGCTATCAGGTCATAATATATCCATTCCCTTCCTTACACCTAAATTCTAAGATAACTTCTATCATGGGGGAATAAAGGAAAGAATTCTGCCTCAGTTGAGACTTGATTTGGATGTGCACCAAAAAAGAAATTCCAGTGTGTTTTGAATGCGACATAATGATAAATATTGCAGTTTATTGTTCCAAGAATGGGAAGTCATAATCTAAATTAGAATTTATAGCCTGCTATATACTTTAGATACCACCATTTGTACATGGATATTGAATAATTGCTGTAACAAGCAATAGAGAAAGCACATTAAACTATATGCTCACTGCTCCCTTAAAAGTCAGATAAATCATTGATTTGCTATTAATTGACACAGAAGGTATTTATTTTATAAAGTGCTCCTTTATCCTATCTTATTTCCTTTTTTGTGAAAATGTAATCCATTTAACAAAAACATCCATAATTTATAATATTTATGTGAAAAATGCAAGACAGTGTTGGGTACAAATGGAGACAGTACTGTACAAAGATAGCCATCAATAGAATATATAGTTGATGATCATTAGTCAACAAGCCAAGACCATTATTCAAATAAAAGCAAGGAACAAAAGGCAAAAAAGTTTTAAGTCTTTTTTTTAAACCAAAACTTCCTGTAAATAATTTAGACACATTGGATTAAAAATTTAATATTCAAGTTTATTTTTAAAGCAGAGTTTAAAAAATCAAAGCAGTTTTGGATAATTCATTTTATTAAGGCATTACTGATTCAGTAAAATATTTAGATTTGTTGCAAACCAAAATGAAGGTATCTTACAGTGTAAAATGTAAAACGTATAGAAAGTTAGAACGTTAAATGTTTGGGAGGCATTTATAGCTGGAGAAAAAGGCAACTTTAACGGTTATTGTATCAAGTCCTATTATTTACCGATATTTTATTGACAGAGGCAATCTTTAATCTTATAAGTCTTATCATTCAAGAACTGTGGAATTAGATGTTGGTTCTAATCTTTTATTCTCTTTTTAAAAAGAACTGGTTTTTGTCTCTTTTTATAACCAAATATTGACTGCATATACTAGTGGGCTTCACTCTTAAATTTGCATACATGCCCATGCTGTGCATTTATCATATCCAACCCCCTGCCATTTTCCCCATAACTATTCTGAACCCCTAATAATTACTATTCTAGTTTCAGGTCAACTTGGTTTTTGTTTTTGTTTTTGGTTGGTTTCTACATATGAGAGAGAACATGCTTGAATTGTCTTTTAGCATCTGACATCTTATTTTACTAAACATGATGGTCTCAATTTCAATCCATTTCACATGAAAGAAAACATTTCACTTTTTATGGGTAATAATATTGTTATATATCATAAGACATATGTGTGTGTGTGTGTGTGTGTGTGTGTGTATTCTCTTTAAACAGTCGTCTGTTCATGGACTCCAAGAATGATTCACTATTTTGAATAGTACTACAAAAGCATGAGAATGCAGGTATCTATTTGATAAGTTCATTTCATATCCTTTGGAAGTATGCCACGAAAATGAGTTATTTTGAGGCTTTTGAAAGTCCTCAATCAACAATTTTGCATACGAGTTGGTGAAGGTAATAATTTTTCTTCAGAATTCCCAAAGCACAAAAAACAAAAGCAAATATTCACAAATGGGATTACACGAAACTAAAATTACGAAGCTTTTACACAGCAAAGAAAACAACAGACTGTGGAGATAACCTACAAAAGAGAAAAATCTTTGCCATGTATTAATCTCGAAGGCTGTTAATATCCATAATATATGAAAATGTAAAACAAACCTAAGTAATTCAATTACAGATGGGTAAATGCTCTGAATAGGCTCTTCTTAAAAGTGTAAATGCAAATACCCAGACCGAGGTCTATCAATATGCACTAAAGTAAATTCAAATTAGATTAAAGATCTAAATATTAAAAGAGAAACACAGTATACTGGAAGAGAAAATAGGTAGAAATCTTAAAGACATAGGTGTAGGTAGAGAGTTCATGAACAAAACTCAGACTGCGGGGGAAATACTTCCCACACAGTCTGAGTTGAAAGAATCGACAACTGGCATCTGACCTTATTAAAAAGCTTTTGCACAACAAAAATAATCACCACCAAAATGAAAAACCAACCCATTGTGTAGGGAAAATTTTAGCCAATTGTTCTCAAAGGGAGGACTTCTATCTAGAACATATAAAGAATTGAAAAATATCAGACTTCTCAAAATTCAAAGACCCAGACCAAAAATGGGCATCTGAGATGAATACACTTGTGTCTCAGATGAAGAAATACAAATGTCAGAAAAAAAAAATATATGAAAAAATGTTCAACATCAGTAGTCATTCAAGAGATGTGAATTAAAAGAATTCTGGGATTCCATCTCACTCCAGAAAGAATGGCTATCATCAAGAAATCAACCAATAAAAAATGCTGGAAGGGCTCTGGGGGAAAGGAACACTTCTCCACTTTTAGTGGGAGTGTAGACTGATGCAAACGCTGTGGAAATCAGTGTGGGGATTCCTTAAAAACCTAGAATTGGAGGTCTGATTCGACCCAGCTATTCCCTTCTGAGTATCTCCCCAGAAGAATGTAAAGGATCATACTACAGCAATATATGTGGTCCCATATTTATAGCAGCACAATTTGTATTAGCTAAATCTTGGAAATAACAAAAATGCCCATCAACTCAGGAAGAGATAAAAAAGGTGTAGTATTTTTATGCAATGGAGTGCTATTAAGGCATAAAGAAGGACAAACCTGAGACTTTTATGGATAAAGGGATGCAAATTGAGACCATACTCAGGAGTTAAATAAATCAAACTCGCATGTGTAAATATCATATTGTCTCCCTACTATGAGAAACTGAAAGAGTAAGTATGGTCTAAAATGTACAATAGATATTATGTAATGGAACGTTAGCCAGAGCAAGTAGACAAGAGAGAGATATAAAAGGAATAAGTATAGGAAAGGGAGAAGAAAAACTATAACTATTTACAGATGACATGATACTTTACATGAAAGACTGCAAAAACTCCACAAGAAGACTCACTGAAATAATCAACAAATTCAGCAGTATAGCCGGATAGAAAGTCAACACCCAAAAATCAATAGCATTCATATACACAAACAGCAAACAGACTGAGAGAGAAATTAAGGAAGCCATGCATTTCACAATAGCATCCAAGAAATTGAGATATTTAGGAATTAATCTAACAAAAGAAGTAAAAGATCTGTTCAGTTAAAACTACAGAAATCTGAAAAAAGAGATCAAAGAGGATTTCAGTAAATGGAAAAATATTCCTTGCTCATGGATAGGAAGAATCAACGTTGTGAAAATCGCCATACTCCCAAAATTGTTGTACATATTCAATGCAATTCCCATTAAACTACCATTAGCATACCTCACAGATCTAGAGAAAACATTTCTTAAATTCATCTGGAGCCAGAAGA
>NW_004955473.1:9078057-9124618 GCF_000276665.1 Chinchilla lanigera | reverse complement strand
TTGTTTGATCAATCTTGTATGTCTCTATTTGTTTTCTTGAGAAGCCACTTTTAAGATGTCAATAAGTAATACAACAGCCGTTGTTAATTTCCTACTACTTTGTCTGTAACTCTGTTTTATTTTTATTGTTCTTATGCTACTCTCTGAATGGATGTCTGTTTGTTAATAGGTTTTCCTTGTTTTATTTCTTAAAATAAAAAAAAGATATTATGAGAAGGGAAGAAATTGTTCAAAAGTGAAAGGAAAATAAGGTCGATGAAAGGAGAAAGGACTTTAGGGAAAAGGAAAATGCAAGTCAGTTAAACTATTAGGTTCTCCTTTTTATTAGTTTCTCTTAATTAAGAAGGAAGGTTTACACTAATATCAATTGGAGAAGTTTCATGCCCATATCTTGTAACCTGAGCCACTTCTTTAAAGATAACAGCATGTAGTAACTATTTTCATTCTATTTTTTTAATAAAATTTTGTTTCACCCTTTTTACATACAATAAAAAAACTGGTAAAAAATAATTTTACTAAAAAATGCACTGTATTGTTGTATAAGGAAAATGCAAACGAAAACTAAAATGAGATACCACCTAACTCCTGGTAGAAAGGCTATTATGAAAATAAGCAATAACCAATACAGTACTGTCTAGAAAAAGGAACTCATTAGTACATGTTTGTAGTTCATGATGTTTACATTAATCTTAGGGAGCAGATGTACATATTTAACATGCCTTAATTCATTTCATTCCCCTTTCCTTTTCCATTCACCTCCATCCATCTCTACATTCTCTTCTCCACATTTTCTTTCTTTGTTGATGCCTATTACACATACTGACTACGTTTATTCTGGGTAATAAGTACATATACATGACACATCTAAAATTTTTTATTAGACCTTCTCATTCCCCTTGTCCCCTGTGAACTCTTGGCCCTCGTCACATTTGTGAAAGATCCATTTCCCCGTTTTCTGTGATTAGTCTTTCATTTTGCTCTTTATTAATATGTTGTGTTTCTCATGAGTGAAACCATATGATATTTAAACTGTGTGATTTATTGCAGTTATATTTCAAGGAGCATTCATTTTCTTATAAATGTCTCAAATTTGTCCTCCTTTACAGCCAAGAACTAATCCATTCTTTACAGACAGTACATTTTGTTTATCCATTCATTTGTTCATGGACATATAAGATGCTTCCAAATTTTAGATATTAAGAATTGTGTTGCCATAAGCATGAGTATTCATGTATCTTTGCAGTATGATGTCTTTTAGCTCTTTTGGGAGGACAACTAGAAAGAGAATAGCTGAGTCTAATGCAATTTCGAATCTTAGTTTCTTGGTAAATCTTTATACAGATTTCCATAATGGTTGGACTAGTCTACTTTCCCACTAGCAATACAGGAGTGTTCCTTTATACATCACAGCATTGTCAGCATTTATTTTTGATTTCTGGATGATTGCCATTTTTCTGCAGTAAGAAGAAATTTGAGTGATATTTTAATTTGCATGTCTTTTATGGTCAATGAAGTTGAACAATTAAAATTGCTTTTGCCCATTTGTATTTCTTCTTCTGAAAATCATCTATTAATTTAAGTGGCCTTTTTTTTTATTTGGGTCACTTATGTTAGAGGGTCTAATTTTGTACATTCTTTCTGTACTCTAGATATTAGTCCTCTGTCTGACTTGTAGTCTCAAAATTTTCATTCCACTCCCATGTTACCTCTTCATTGTTTCTTTTTTTTTCCTTTGTTGTGCACGAAGTTTTCAATGTGATATCGTTCAACTTGTTGACTTTGATCTTTTTTCTAGTTCAATTGGAATTACATATTTTAACTTTCAGTAGGTTAAGTGTTTCTTGGAAATATTTAGGCAGTTGATCCATTTTGATTTTAGTTTAATGAATGTTAAGAATATGCTTCTAGCTGAAATCTTTTCTATGCTGATAGCTAGTTTTCCCATCATTTACTAAATAATTTAACTTTTGCTCAGCAAATATTTTTGAACCCTTTGTTAACGATTAGATTTATGAATTTGCTTGCTGTTAGTTTTGCATCCTCTACTCTGTTTCACTGATTCACAAGTCTGTTTTTTGACAATAACGTGCTGTTTTCAATCATTATAGCTTTGTAGTTTTAACTTGAAGCCAGGTATTATGCTGCCTCCTGCTTTGCTCTTGTTGCCCAGGATTGCTTTTGTTATTCTAGATCTCTTCTTTATATGAATTTTAGAATTGTTTTCTCTAGTTCTGTGAGCAACACTGCAGCTAGTTTGATTGGGATTGAATTAAGTGTACATATCAATTTTGGAAATATGGTCATTTTGAAAATATTTGTTTTGCCTATCCAGGAGCAGGGGACATTTCTCATCTTCTGATGTCTTTTTCAATGTCCTTTTATAAAGTTCAATAGTTTTTGTGGAAGAGGTTTTCACTTCATTGCTTCAGTTAACTGCTGAGTATTTAACTTTCTTGATACTACTGCAAATGGTATTTCTTTCCTAATTTCTTTCTCAGTGAACTCATTACTTGTGTACAGGAATGCTATAGATTTTTATTTGTGTGTTAATTTTGTATCCTGTTGTGTTACTGAATTTTCTTAATTTTAGGAGTCCTTTGCAGACATTTTGGGTCTTCTACATAGAGGATCATGTCATCTATAATAATAATTTGCCTTCATCCTTCCCTATGTATACATACTGGTTATTTCTTTTCTTGCCTGATTGCTCTGGCTAATATTTTGAGTATTCTGCTGAACAAGAGTGGAGACAATGGAAATTCTGGTCTCGTGCTTGATTTTAGAGTAAAAACTTTAAATTTTTCATTTAATATGATGTTGATCATTGTTTTCTCATAAATCACTGTGATCAGATTGAGGTAAGATCCTATAATTTCTTGAGGGCTTTGTTTTTACTATAAATTGTTGTTGGATTTTGTTAAATGTTTTTTTCTGAATCTATTGCTGCTGTCATGCTGGGTTTTTTTCTTTCCTTGCTTCTGTTTAAGTGGTGTATTACATTTATTGATTTGCTTTTGTTGAAATATCCCTGCAACCCTGGATCATAATGTTTGATCTTGTTGATGATTTATTACATTCTATTTGCCAATATCGTATTGAGCACTTTTGCGTTCATATTCATTAAAGAGACAGGCTTATAGTTTTATTAAATGAGTCTTTGTTTAGTGTTGGGATTAGGGCAATGATGACTTTTAGAAGAGAGTGTATAATTGCTAATGTGTACTAAGGAACTCTTGCACATTATTTTTTCTTAATTTGAAGGAAGTAAGGCTCAGAAATACTGAACAAATTATTCAAATCTAAATAGGCAAATATAACACCTTACTAATTTAGTGAGACTGTCCTATAAATAAAAGAAAAATACACACTGGATATGTTCTTTAGAACTAAGTTCCTGGATTCAATCCACATCACTGAAAAAAATAATACAATAATATTTCTTCTCATTCCATAAAAGATAAATGTAATGCATTAAAAATTGGAGTTGGCAGACATATTACTGATAGGACAAAAGTCAGTTTATCAGAAGAATGTAGGAAATTTACAAACAAAATAATTATAACCTTGAATGTCTAGTTATATTTATTCTTATTTTTTTCATTTTAAAGAGAAAAATGATAAACAAAATAGTGAAAAAGAGATTCAAAACAGGTTTGGAGGATAGTTACAATAATTGATACAGTACATATTGTTGTCTTCATGGTGGTTATATGGGGTAAAGTGGAGGACTGATACTTTGTCCAAATGATATTAGCACAAAACTTTCTTTCCAATGAATAAAGAGAATCTAACTGCATAATTATTTTAACTATCTTGTGTACAGATAAGTTTTTATTCTTTTTTCCTTTCTTTTTCCCCTTTTCCCCAATCATAGTTTGTCTTTTCTTTTGAGCGTTTCTTCCTAATTCACAATATCTACTGTACATTTTGTTTTTTTGTTTTTTTTTTTGTTTTGTTTTTTGGTTTTTCTACGGTACCGGGAATAGAACTCATGACCTTGCGCTTGCCAGGCAGGCGCTTTTGCCGTTGAGCTAAACCCCAGCCCCTCTACTGTACATTTTGGAACTTATTTCCTCATTCAGGTTCTCACACTAGTGAGACAATATGACGTTTACACATATGTGTCATATTTATTTCACGTATGAGTATTGTCTTATGTGCATTCATTTACCTATAAAAGTCTGTACTTTATCCTTCTTTGTGGCTGAGTAGTGCTCCATTGTATTAAAAAACATATCTGTTTTTATGCACTCCTCAATTGATGAGCATGTGCATTTCTTCCAAGATTTAACTATTACACTTTGTGCTTCTATTAACCTCGGTGCACATATATTCCTGTGCTGTGATGTTTTTAATTCTTCTGAGAGGTTATCCAGAAGGGGAATAGCTGGTCCAAATGGAACCTCTAGTCATAGTTTTTAAAGGAATCTCCATAGTGATTTCCACAGTGATTGCCCAGTATACATTACCTCCAAAAATATAGAAGTGTTCTTTTCTCCCACATGAGAGAGAGAGTCACCCTATCAGGGTGACTTTTTGATGATACTCATTCCTTCTGGGGTAAGATGGAATCTCAGTGTTTTTTTAATTTGCATCTCTTCAATGAAAAATGATGTTGAACATTTCCTCATGATTTTATTTGCGATTTGTATTTTTTCCTTCTGAAAAGTGTGTATTCATCTCAAACACCCATTTTTTAATTGAGTCTTTGAATTTAGTGTGTCTGATTTTTTTTTTCAAATCTTTGTACATTGTAGAAAGAAGTCCTTTGACTGAGGGACAAATGGCTGTAATTTTTCCACACTCTCTGAGTTGTCTTTTCACTCTATTGGTGAATTATTTCGCTGTGCAAAATCTTTTTGAGGAGATCACATTTGTTGATTCTTTGTATTATTTCCTTCTGGGTTTTTTAATGAAGTATCTGCCTGCACGTATGTCTTCAAGATTTCTAACTATTTTCTCCTCCATTAAATTTAATGTTTCAGTTTTAACATTTAGATCTTTGATCCATATGGACTTTAGTTTGGTGCATGTTTCTAGACATGGGTCTAGTTTTACTCTTTGGCATGTGGAATACAAGTTTTTCCTGCACAATTTTTACAGAGACTATCTTTCTTCCACTGCATATGTTTGGCTCTTTTGTAAAAAATAAGGTAGCTGAGTGTGTTTGGGGTTGCATCTGCATCTTCTGTTGTGTTCCACTGATCCTCGGGCTTGTTTTTGTTGCCAACACCATGTTGATTTTATCACATCAGTTTTGTCTTATAATTTCAGGTCTGGGAATGTTATGGTTACTGACTTGTCTTTGTGGCACACAATTGCTTTTGCTATACTAGGTCTTTTCTTTTTCCAAATGAATTTTAATAATTTCTCCTTCTAAATCTCTGAGGTATGCTAATGATATTTTGATTGGGATTGAATTAATTATATATGTTGGTTTTGAAAGTATGGCCTTTTTCATTGTTTGTTTTTCCTATCCAAGATCCAGGGATATCTTTCCATTATATGATATTCTCTTCAGTCTTCCTTTCTTGGGTACTGTAATTTCCACTGTACAGTTCTTTTATATCATTTTTTTATCTTGACTCCTATTTATTTCATTTCTTTTAGATACTTTCATGAATAGTGTACTTTCCCTAATTTTTGTCTCTGTGAGTTTCTTGCTTATGTACAGGAATGTTATTGACTATTGAGTGTTGACTTTGTAGCCTGCCACACTACACTATGTAGATATTAAATATATAAGTGTTTTGGTGGAATTTTTGTGGTCCTCTATGTAGAGTATCATGTAATCTGCAAATGATGATAATTGAAAATTTTCCTTTCCTGACTTTATTTTTTCCTCTTGCATAATTGCTCTGGCTAATATTTCCAGACTATATTGTGTAGAAGTATTGATAATGGACATCCTTGGTTTGTTTCTGATTTTAGAGTGAAACCTTTCAGTATTTTACCATTTAATGTGATATTAGCTGTGGGTTTGTCATGCATGGCTTTAATAAGATTGAGGTAAAGACCATCTCTTCCAATTTTAAATAGGGTTTTTATCATGAATGGGTGTTGCCTTTGTCAAATGCTTTTTCTGCATCTATTGTGGTGATTACATGATTTTTGCCTTTGGTTCTGTTAATATGGTGTATTACATTTATTGATGTGCTTCTGTTGAACTATCCCTCCATCCCTAGGATACATTCTACCTGTTCATGATGTATAATCTGCTTGATGATTTCCTGAATTTTGTTTGTCAGTATCTTATTAAGGACATTTGCATCTATGTTCATTAGGGAGAGTAGTATATTTTTTTTGTCTTGGTTGGGTTCTTCTCTAGTTTTGGCATCAGTGGTAATACTTGCTTCCAGAAGTGACTTTGGAAGTACTATTTCCCTTTCAATTTCATTAAAATGTTTCAGCATTAGTGACATTATTTGTTCTCTATATTTTTGGTAGAATTCAACAGTGGATCTGGCAAGGTCTGGGTTTTGCTTTGTATTATCAATTTCATTGGCTGATATGAATTTGTTTAGAATTTTTATATTTTCTTCATTTAGTTTTGGCAATTTGACTGTGCCCAGGCATCTGTCCATTTCTTCTGTGTTTTCCATCTAGTCAGAATATAGGTTCTCATAGTAGGGGTTGAAGATCTCCTGGATTTCTGTGGAGTCTATTGTCATTTCCTCTTTGCATTCCTAATTACTCGGATTTGTGCTATATATTTAGTCTTTTTGATGAGGTTCGCTAATGGTTCATCAATTTTATTTATTCTTTCAAAGAACCTACTTTTTCATGAATTGATTCTTTGTATTGTTTTCTTAGTCTCTGTTGCATTAATTTCTGCTCTTATCTTTATGATTTCCTGCCCCATACAAAATTTGGGTTTGGTTGGTTCTTCATTTTATGGAAGTTTGAGGTTAAATATTACTTTGTTTATTTGAGCACTATCTGTTTTCCTGATGTGTGTGTTCATCATTATAAATTTCCCTTACAGGATTGTCTCCATTGTGTCCCATAAGTTTTAGTGCATTGTATTGGTATTATCATTTGATTGTATATATTGCTTAATTTTGTCTTTAATTTCCTCAGTGAACCACTGGTTTTTCAGAAGGGTGTTGTTTAATTTCTATATATTTATGTAGTTTTTGTGGATTCCTTTGTCATTGCTTTCCAGTTTTATTACACTGTGGTCAGATATTATACATGGGATGATTTTAATTCCTCTACATTTACATGGGATTGTTTTATCAGCTAATACAGGATCTATTTGGAATAACATCTCACATGCAGCTGAGAAGAATATATATTCTGTTGTTTTGGGGGAGATCTGTCTGTAGACATCTACCAAGTGTATTTGTCCACAGTCTTGATTTAATTCTAATATTTCTTTGTGATTTTTTTGTCTAGTTGATCTATATATTTGTGAGAGTGGAATACTAAGTTCCACCACTATAATTGTGTTAGGGCTGATTTGTTTTTTTATGAGTGTTAATATTTGTTTGATGTAGCTGCATGACATTTTGTTTAGTGCATAAATATTTATAATTCCTAGCTCTTATTCCTTGAGTTTTCCCTTACCAAGTATGTAGTGACATTCTTTGTCTCTTTTGATCAGCTTTGGTTTAAATTTTGCATTATCTGCAAATAGAATAGCTACCCCTGCTTTTTTCTGGGTTCTTGTGGCCTGGAAAACTGTTTTCTATTCTTTAACTTTTAGACAATCAATTTCATTCTGGATTGAATGCAGCTTATTTTTGAATCTTGATTCTTGATCTATTCTGCCAGTCTGTTTCTTTTGATTGGTGAGTTGAGACCATTTATGTTGATGGTTAACACTGATGTTTATTGGCTTTTCTTTTTCATGCTTTTTCCCTGTTGTTTGTTTCCTCCCTTTTTCCTCTGCTTATTTGCTTGTTTTTCCTGGTGGCTTCTTTCTATTGGTGTTACTTTGTTTTTGAACTTTGTTATCTCTAGTATGTGTTTCAGAGCATTCTGTAGAGCTGATTTTGTGAAGGTAAGTTTCTTCAGCTGTTCTTTGTCATGAAGTATCTTATTTCTATAACAATTTTGAAAGGCAGTTTCTTGGTGTACATCAATCTGCAATGAAGATTATTTTCCTTTAGTGTTTGAAGTACTTCACTCCAAGCTTTTCTTGATTTGAGGGTTTGTGTTGAGAAGTCTGCTGTGATTCTGCTGGGATTTATTTTATAGTTGATATATTTCTTTTCTATAGCAGCTTTTAATATTTTGTTCTTGTGCTTAATTTCTGGAAACTTGATTATTATATGCCTTGGTGTAGATTTATTTTGGTCATGGTCATTTAGAATTCTATATACCTTATTTACTTATGTGTTAAATTCTTTATCCACCTTTGAGAATTTTTCTGCCATTATTTCTGTGGAGAAGTTTTTAATTTCTTTTGCTGTGTCCTTTTCTAAGCTCCATTGATTCCAGTCAATCTTTTATTCTTCTTTGCTTCATCTTGTAGCTGTTAGATTGATTTTTCAAGGTCTCTTTTGATGTTTAAGTTACCTTTCTTTTTTTGGTTGCTGTTCACTTTCCTGTCTTCTAGATTTGAGATTCTATCCTTACCTTCATTCAAACTTCTACATATACTTTTTTTTTGATACTGTGAATTGAACTCAGGACCTTGCATTTTCTAGACAGGTGCTTGTGTCACTGAGCTATATCCCCAGCCCCTGCATATACATTCAGTGGAGTTTGTAATTCCCCGCATTACTGTTTGGATGTGTTACATTGATTCCCTTTCTCTTCTATGTTTGATATTTGTTGTTTCCATAGTTTTCCTGAGCTCCTCTATTTTTTTATCTGTCTGCCTTGAAGTCTTTCATTCATTTATTTATTTTGAAGTCTTTTATTTTTGATGACCATTTCTTTTTGCACTTTAGAGATATTTTTTCTATGACCTCTTCCGTTTGTGTTTTCACTTCAGCTGCTATCACTTCAGTGAGATCCATTTGTTTGCTTCTGATTTTCTCTAACTTTTTGCATTCTGTACTTGTGCTATGTGGGCTCGGCATTTGAGACTGCACTTTTCTTCTTTGTTTTTCCATTTTCTATTTTCTATTTCCTTTTGTTTTTTGCAAGGATGCTTGTAGATTTCTTATGTTAGCGTTATCACTGTTGTTGACCTTTTCTTAGGAGGTGTCTGTTCTTCTGAATATCCTCTCTCACTTGTACTGCAGTCTCTGTGCAATGGAGGGAGAGCTGAGTACAAACTTATACCATTTTCACCAGCACCCAATTCAAGGCACAATGGAGGAAGAAAAAGCTTGGATCTGCACTCTTCTCACTGGCACCACCACCCTGGGGACATTGGAGGGAGGAAATAGTGCAGACATATACTCCTCTTGCTGGCATGGCTATTCTGGGATGGTGGAAGAGACAAGGAGCACAAACTTACACTCTTCTCACTGGCACCTCTATCCTGGGAACAACGGAGAGAGGAAGGAACATGGGCCTACACTCCTTACACCAGCACAGCCATCCAAGAGCAATGGAGGACTGAAGGAGTGCGGACCCACACTCCTCAGTGGCACCACTGTCCTGGGGCAATCTCTCTGGTGATATTTAATGTATAGAAAATCTTATGTATCTCAATATTTTTAAATAGGCTAGGTTGTTGGATCACATCATAAGTCTGACACTTATCTCTGAGTCATTAAGAAGTAAAGCCAATAACAGCTAATTTTGCTGAATGCATACTATGTGGCAAGTGTCTTTCTAAGCTCTTTTCATTTGGGATTTGTGTCTCCATAATATATCTATGATATATGTCATACTAGTACTGACATTTTAGCCATAAAAATGAATCTTAGAAGGGTTAAGGTACATGTTGGTTGTCCCTTTGAAGAGCAAGCTGGCAGAATATGAATCCAAACAGAATTTGGTTCTCCTAACAAAACATACTCTTTAGTTAATATGGCCAGTAGGACATATCATCTTCTGATGTTTTTTATTATTTTAATCTTTTCTTGATATGTTCTCTGTTAAAAAGAGAGGTATAATACATTGGAGCAAGGTTTTTATTTAAAAACAGCTAAAATATTTTTTCCAAATCTTAAAGAACAGGTATGGAGAAGAATAAGGCAAGGTCAATACTTATTGAAGAATTTACAGCCTAGTAGAGGCAATAGGCATGCTGAGATAAATTCTGTGCCTTTGAACAAAAATATAAATTTTCACACCATGGAGAGAAAGTGAGAGCAACAAGACGACTGTTACGTTTACACTGAAGCAGAGGACTTCAATAAAGGTCTTCAGTGTCTTAAGTGAAAGAGTGGCAAATGAAGAGAAGGGCTACTGTAAAAATGTCTCTTCTTACAGAAGATGGATGGTGAAATTAAACTAAAGAGAGAAAAGACTCTTGACTGTTTCATAATGCTTGGTTGATTCTTTTCTTTTCTATGAAATAATTTCATTTAAACTTTGCTTCTATTTTAGTATTCAGTGATTATAGTGAAAATGAATAATCAACTAAGAGGAAAGATCATGTTCAAGTAATTTCTCACTATACTCATTCACTGCTGGCTGTTCTGTGAAATCATTGGGAATTTCATAAAGAAATGTGGCTACATGAAATTTGAGGACTAATATGTATGCAGGGCTAATGAACGGTGGCAATGGACCAGGTGTTATCCTTATCCTGATCTTCACATGGTTTCCTGGACCAGAGAATTTAATTTTAGTGGAAGTCAGGTTTTGGGTGGAAAAAGAATCCCTTAGGAGTCATATAGTAATCCAGTAAAAGCAACATTTCCAGGAAACAGAATGAATCTAATCAGCTCTATGTTATGGTCTTTCTAATTTCTTATTAATAATGTTTTGTTTCCCTTGTGAGTTAGCTGCAGTGCTGTTGTTTTTTTTAAATACCTTTGCTCTTTCTGTGTCCTCTGTTTTCTTTTCTTTGTTTCTTTTTTTCTTTTATCTTTGCTTATTTGTTTTGTTGTGTTTGTCATTGTCTATGTGATAGCATTTTCTGTATATGTGTGGAAATGTGTTATTTATCTTTCTCATCATATTTCTCTTCCTCTGTATTTCATTTTCTATGCCTCTCCCTTTGTGCTGTTGCTTTTCCCATTGGGTCTCCTTCCTAACTGTGTATTTTCTTCAGTCTCTGTGTTTCTGTCTTTCATTTTGCTTTTCCTTTTGTCATTCTGCATCAATCTGTTGTCCAAAAAACCTCTGTTTCTCCCTGTGCATGAGTGTTTCCCTGTATATGTAATTCTGAATCTCTGACTTGTATCTGAGTCTGTCTCCAACTGTCCCATTAAAAATCATTCAGTATGTATATTTCTCTGAATTAGCATCTCTCTCTCTCTCTCTAACTTGTACATATACATAACTCAATCATGCTTGTCTCTCTGTGTATCTCCTTCTCTTTTCATATGCTTTCCTTGCTATTTTTAAAATTACCCGAAAACGATCACTTCTTTAAGAAAAATATCAGAAACATCAAAGTTGAAATGCAGTTTATAATTTTGTTTCATTTCAATTCAGATTTTTAATAAAGATATTGTAGTAAAACTATTTCATCTCTGTGATGTAACCCTCCTCAGACACACAATACTTGTCATGTTACAGATGAACCATGGCAATTTGTGGTCCAATAGAACTGGTCATAGGACATGGACATGTGACATACCAACTAATTAGTATAAGACTATGAAAAAAAGAAAACTCTGTGAGGGAACCATGAAGGAAATTCTTTAAAATACATCTCATGTCTCATCTAGTAGGAAACACCACCTTTACTGAGAACAAAAATACTCAAAAGTTTATTCAGTGGCCCAAAAATCACAAAGACAAAGATGTTGTACAAGCTCAAGTCTGTTTGTAACTAAAGGCCAAGTTATTTCCACTGGATTATGCCTCTAAAATCAAAAGTCATAAAACATTCTTTGCTTTTTGCCCCAAAATTCCAGTGTTAAGAATTTATGGCTCATAAATATTACATCAGAAGTTTAAATCTATTCATTGGACCATTATTCATGCAACTAAAATGATTTGAGATACTCCAGGCCTCTTGTGATACCTTTTCCTTTAATATCCAAGTGAATATACTTGAATACTCATCTCACATTCTATGAAAAATGAAACTCTTTCTCTTATTTTGCTTAGAATTTCCTGCATGGTTATACCATTCCATTTTCACACACTTACTGTATTCTTAATTAGGATGGGCGAAATTCCAGGTTTTGTATGTGGTACATTATCTTTTCTGCTTTAATGTTTACTTTTTTTAATAAATTGCACTTTTAAAAGATCTTTTAAAAATCTTTTAAAGGTCTTTCAAAAATATTTTTAAATGATTCTAGATAAGAATCTTTTTAAAAAGATTCTTTTCTAGATAAGAATTACCTAGATCACTAAGTAAGTTTACTTTCCTTCAATTTTGAAGTTAGGGGATTACCTCATTCTTCACTGTAATCCCAGCCTTGAACATTAGTTTCAGCTAGAGAAGTAGCAATATCAAAGACTATAGTCATTGACCAGTTAAGAGACATGTGCTATTACGACCTCTTTCCATCTTCCTTTCTTCTTTCATACACATACAAACTCCTCTTATTTTGTCTTCTTTCTTTTTTTGAGGCAGGGTCTTGCTATGTAGTTTAGGCTGGCTTTGAACTCATTATAAGGCCCAGGCTGACCTCAGACTCATGGTGGTCCTCCTGCCTCAGCCTCCTGCGTGCTGAGATTACAGGCATGCACCACCACAACCAGATTTATTATGTGGTTTCATCCTTCAGCATATTTCAAGAATCGGAACCTAAGGAAAAAGGAGTAAAGAGGGGAAAATGTCATACTGCACATAGCTGCCTATGTTAAGCTTTTGCATATCTCAATCCTGGCAAATATTAAAAGAGAGGAATATTTGAATCCTTGAGACTGGAGATATAAACTAGTCTAAGCTGGACTTCTAATAACCACACATGGCTGAAAGTTTATATAATCTACTTAAGGTGTCATTAAAAAAAGTAAAAAAATCCATCACAACTCCAGTGTAGGAAAACAGGAGAAAAATAGAAAACCATATCGTATTTATATTTTTAAATTGAAACGATTGATAACGTTGGAGTATAAACAATGCAACATTTAATTTTCTTTCTAGCATAATACTAAAGTTATTGTAAAAGTCATAAATGACAAAAACTTTTGCATGACATGATTGAGAAATAAGAAATAAAATTTGTAGTGGTCAAGAAAACAATTATTTTGAATGAAAATGATATAAAAGGTAATGGGGTTGGGAATATAGCTCAGCAGCACAGCGCCTACCTGGCAAGCACAATGTCGTGCTTTCGATTACCAGTACCGAAAAAAAAAAAAAAAAAAAAAAGGTAATGGGGATGCACTACCATAGTCCAGTTGTTATTCAGGATGATTCAGTCACCAGACAGAATAATGTGAGAGGGGAGTAAGTGACAGAGTAATTTACTCTTGATATTTATGACCAAATCATAAAATCAACATAAAGTAGAAAATTAGCTTTGAATCTGTTAAAAAAAATCTTAAATTATCACCATGTCTAAACTCCTGCTTTCAGGTAGGTGAGAATTTTCATTACCAAGGAGAGTATCTTCACAAATCTACTTTAAAATGTTTTGTTTAGGACATGCAATTTAAAGCTTTTCTCCAACGTGTTTTACCATCCAAATACTTTCCTTGTACCTATAGTCCTGTAGATATTCTGATTTTTTTTTCTGTAACTCATTTAATCCTCCACTGAGAAGTTGTTTTTTTAATGCGGGGTTTAACTATGTACTGCAGACTAGCCTTGAGCTTTCTGTGTAGCCCAAGCTGGCCTTGAACTCATAGTGATTCTCCTGTCTCAGCCTCCTGAATGCTGGGATTACAGGTGTGCTACACTATGCCAGACTGAAACTAAATCACATCCCAAGATTCTTGTAGGGTTGACTTCTTGTAGGGTTATATCATTTGACAAAACTTTATTGAATAAAAATACTCTATTTTTATGTATTTTACTTTTAAGGAATACTTTATATATTGGATGTTTAAATATGGTGGTGAAGAAAATGTATGTATCCCAAAGAATACTAATATTTTAGTAAAAATGTGAGAACCAGTTACATTTATTTGACATAAAGGCACAAATCAGTGTGTATTTGATTTATATTTTTCTCTGTATTTATATTTTTCTCTGAAAATATAGTTTTTTGAATACAGATTTTAAAATTTTACTGCATCTTTGTGCCATGTGCTCATTCAGAATACATTTATGGAATTTTGCAGCTAAAGATATTTCTTATTCTGAAAGTCTCTCTTAAATCTGTTAGTTGGTCATTGTATGCGCATAAGTTTTGGCCATTTTTCCTTCAAGATTTCCTACCACTTTGTTTGTAACTCTGTATTTTCTGTACTGTTCTTTTGCTATTTTGTAAATGTTGTCTGTCTGTTAATATTTTCCTCCTTCTATTTTTAAAATAAAAAAGCAGAGTCAAACACCACAGCATATTTATTTCTATTTTGGAGAACTAGTAATATTAAAGAATAAATGTGGAAGTAGCTAGGTGGTCAGTAAACATGAATACTAAAAATGGATTTGACTAAGGATGATGAAATGGATATGCTTCAGAGTTTCTTTTTTAAACTATTCTTTAGTATATGTTTGCAGTACATTACAGGTATAGTCATGGAGGGAAATTGTATTCATGAATATCACATCTTGATCCCTCTTGCTTCCTCTTCCTTGCTTGTCCCCTTGTCTCCATTTATACCCAGATCACTTTATATCTCCATGAAGTCTACCTCCCTGTTTCTTATCATCCATATTGATAAACATAATGAAGATGGCTTACTAACCACATTATGAGGGGTCCATATGGGTGACTCCCTGTTCTTTCACCTTTGGGCCATATGATTTGATGAGACTGATCTCATCCCCTGGCGCCAGTTTGAGGTGTGACTCAGATGTGGCCATTGTGCTGCCTTTTATTCTACTAGTCAGGGAAGGTCTTCTGGCTATGCTAGGATAAAAAAAGACATTAGTAAGAAATAAATTTATATTTTCTATAGAACTACTAATTGTAAGGATAATGAATACCTAGTTTCTGGTAGCTATCTTTGGTGCTACATGGCAGGAGCCTCCAGAAGAATAAAACGTGCAGACAGAAAAGTACAGTCAGGAGACGGAGAGAAAGATCAGGTCCCACCTACCTCAACTGACACATGCAGTTTTCAGTCCCATAAGCTAATGAAGCCCTCTGTATTTATGTGTGTGTAAGTGCACACCTATGCTAATTTGAACTGAGTTTGTATCACATGCCCCAAAAGAGCATTGATCAATATACTTTTTAATATCTAATAAGTGATTACTGTGTTCATACTATATACTGAAGCCTTTACACATGCTAATGAATTGAATATTTCAAGTGCCTTTGGAAGACATTTTAGTAAAACAGATAAGAAGTTTTCATCCTAGGGCCGGAGAAATAGCTCAGTGGCACAACACCTCCCTGGAAAACTCAAGGTTCTGAGTTTGATTCCTGGTCCAAAAAATCAAAAAAAATAAAAATAAAAAAAACCCAAATCACAAAAAAAGAAGTTACTTCCTGAACTAAGAGCACTTAGGTTGCAGTGTCAGCTCTATCACCTTTTTGGTTGTATGGCTTCAAAAAATATACTTAAATCCTGTCTCAGTTTGAAGGGGAGGAGACGATAGCAATATTTCAAGAGTATAATGATTACTAAAGAGTATGCGCACACATACACATGCACAGTTAGAACAGCTACTGGCTTGTAGAAAGGATGAATTGTTACGTCATGTTTTACAGATGAAATGCCTCAAGATAGGAAAGACTAATTTATGCAATACAACACATCCAAGAAATATCAGATCTATAATTTGAATTAAATTGTTGATTGTATCCTAAAATTATTTTCTCAATCAACATGTTAAAATTTTAATAATTAACATATAACAATAATAATTATTATGATTGTGTTATTTAGTGCATATTTCTTGGTATGATGTTTTTATACATCATCTCTAAATCTACAAACATTGTCAAAAACAGTAAAATAATTCCACATTTTTAATAATATAAAAATTGAACCTTAGAGGCTGCTATGAACTGAATGTGGCCCTCTAAATTAGTGTTGAAATCTAACCTCATTGTAGTGGTATTAAGAAGTGGGGCATTTTAAGAAGGATTAAATCTTGAAGACTCTAACCTCGTAAGTGGGATCAATTTCAATAAGGAAGGAATTGAAGTGAGCAATATCACTCTCTTTTTGCTACGTGAGTTTACAGATAAATCACTATCTATGATCAAATCTGCTCAAAGCACTGAATTTACTACCATGTTGAATTTGGACTTCTCAGTCTCCAGAATTGTTAGACTATATTTCTAAGCCATTTGGTTATTGCATCAGGAACATACTAAGACAGAAGTTACAAGAAACTTGCTTAAAGTTCTGCACTTTGGTTTACTATACAATGAATGTACTAAGTCCAACTGTGCAACATAGAAGCCCTGCAACAGCTTATCAAAGGGAGAAATTGATTTCAAATTAAGTTTTGTTGCTTTCACTTCAATAGATTTTCAGTTGCACTCTATTTAGTTGACACTCTGTTCAGATCTTTTAGCCGTGTTAAATAATTTTGCATTGCTGTAGATCAATTATTTTAAACCATAGGCATGAAAAGAACTGGGGTTTAGAAGTGCATATGAAGTTATGTCTCACAAATGCAGATTACAATTGGAATGTTGTGTTCCAGATGTCAGACACAAATTAGCAAAGACTGTAAGAGAGGGGGCTGGGGATTTAGCTCAGTGGCAAAAGCGCCTGCCTGGCAAGAGCAAGGTAGTGAGTTCAGTTCCCGGTACCGGAGAAAAAAAAAAAAAAAGACTGTAAGAGAGGATTCATCTGCATGCCAAAGCAGAAACATGCACATCTTAACTGTAGAATTCAGTGAGCTATGTTTAACAAATAAAACAAGAGAAAGTAAAGTGACATCATGCTAATGGTGACCTTATGGACAAAGAAAAAAAGACAAAGCAAATGCGAGGATATGGAAACTTTTGGGGTCTGAGTATATTTTCTTTTACTTCACCTATGTCTTGTTATATTGGTGTTCATATTAAATAAATCTATCATGTTATTCGTGCTTTTTTAAGAAATGCAGATAAATATTAGTACAATGGAAAATGAGATGCAAGGATACAGAGTACTCAAAATACAGATACCACATTTAAATTCCAGTTTGATAAAAACATTTACAGTATCTGCAATGCTAGATTATCTCACAGATTTTTAAGAACTTATGTTTCTGTAGCCTATCAGATTTCAAAAGTAAAACTAAAATGTTGTAAGATGTAGAGTAGAATTTGCAAGGCAATTCATATATAATCTTCTCAAAATTGAAAAGATTAGCTTTAGGAAGCTGTTCTATAATTCATTTATTCTTTTTTTATTTTTTTGAGACTGGGTCTCACTGTGCAGTTCAAGCTGGCCTTGAGCTCACCTTATAGCCCAGGTTGGCCTCAGCTCTCATTGATCCTTCTGCCTCAGCCTCCTGAGTACAGGGATTATAGGCATGTGCCACCGTACCTGGCTGATACAATTTATTTTAAAACCTTTTTGTGGTGTAATTCATATACAAAATGCCACACATATTTAATTTGTATAATTTATTGAGTTTAAATATATATATGCATACATATCTATTCCAATATATAGTATTTATCTCTTGTACCACTGCGAGAATCAAACTAAAAAGCATATTAATCAGCTTCAAAGGTTTCCTTGTATCCCTTTGCTTTTTTGTGTTACTGGTGGCAAACTGTACTTAACATGAGATATATCCACTTCAAAAATTTTTAAGTGCAAAACAATTGTATTAACTATAGGCACTAAGTTATGTAGCAATTCTCTAGAACTTTTTCACCTTGCATAAATCTATGTTTATTCCCATTGAGTAACTTTATATTCGCCACTCCTCCACACCCAGGTAAACAACGTTGTATTTTCTTGTTCTATAAATTTCACTACTTAATTTACCTCATATGAACGGAATTACTCATTTTCCTTCTAGTATTTTTATACTTAGCATACTGTTCTCAAGTTTTATATAACTTGTAGTATATGACAGGATTTTTTTAAAGATTAAATTATACATATATATGATATATCACCTATGTAAATATATATATATATTATGTATACTTGTTATCTTTTGTTTTTTTGATAATAGTCACCTCATAAGTTTAAGGTGGCACCTCATTCTTATTTTAATTTGCATTTTCCTGATGGTTAGTGGTGCTGAGCAGCTTTTTACATTGCTGTTGTCTACTTGACCATCTTCTGTGGAGAAATATCCAAGTACTTTTCTCATTGTTATGAGATCATCGCCATCATCATTGTCATCATAGTCATCATCATCGCTCATGTAGCTTAAAAATTAATCCATTATCAGACATATGATTTAAAAATAGTTTCCCCCATTTGCTGAGTTGTTTGTGACTGTTGTTTCCTATGCTATGCATAAATGTTTTCCTTTGCTATAATCCCATAATCTCTTTTTACTTTTGTTGTCCCTGATGTTGTTGTTAGATTCAGGAAATCATTGCAAAGATCAATGTCAAGTTTTCCCCATGTATTTTCCTCCAGACTTTTTAGATATGCAGAAGTTACATTTAAGTCTTTAATACAATTTTATTTGATTTTTATGCAGTTTAAATAAGGGTTGACTTTCATTTTTTTGCACTTGAATATTCAGTTTTCCTAGCACTGCTTATTAAAGAGAATATCCTTACCCTATTCTGAATTACTGATGTCCCTATAAGAGATAAGTTGATTTTATACGCAGGATTTATCTCTGAACTTCCTGTTTTCTTCAAATGGACTATGTGGCTACTTTCATTCCACTAGCGTAAAATTATAATTACCATAGGTTAGTAATTCAGAGAATATTTTAAGTTTGGGAAATATGTTGTCTACAGTTTTGCTTTTTTCTCAGATCACTTTGAGTATTCTGGGTCTTTGCTGTTGTATATGATTTTTAATATTTCTGTTTTGTTTCTGGGAGAAATGCCTCTGCAATTGATATTTTGATTGAAGTGGCATTGCATTTAGAGAGTTCTGTGGTCATTCTTTTTTTTTTGTTTTTTTGTTTTTTTGTTTTGTTTTGTTTTTTTTTCCGGTACCAGGAACCGAACTCACGACCTTGCGCTTGCCAGGCAGGCACTTTGCCGCTGAGCTAAATCCCCAGCCCCTGTGGTCATTCTTAAAACAGTAATCTTCCAGTCCATGAATACGAGTTCTTTTTCTATTTATTTGTGATTTCTTTATTATTTTTCAGCGGTCTATCGTAGTTTTTAGTATACAAGTTTTTACCTCATTGATTAAGCTTATTCCTAGTTATTGTACATTTTTAAGAACATAAATGTGGCTTTTTAAAAGTTTTTATGATAGCTATTAATATACAGAAATACTTTTGAAATTGATTTTTGTTCTCCACTTTACTATAGTTATTTGTTGCATCTGACTTTATGTGTGTGTGTGTGTGTATCTATGTGTCTGTGTGTGTGTGTGATACTGGATACCACACTGGTCTACCACTAAGCTACTTCTCCCATTCATTTTTTTAAGGTAAATTCTTGCAGTTACCCAGGTATGTCTTGAATTTGTAGTCTTCCAACTGTACCCTCCTGAATCACTGGAATTAAGGAAATGTATCACAGTGTCCAGCTTAGTTCTGCTTGTTTTGTGGGTGGGATTAAATCTCTAGAGTATTTCTATCGATAAGATCATGTCCTTTGTATAATTTTGTTTCTTCCTTTCCCATTTATGCTTTTTTCTTGAACACTTCTACTTGCTGAATTTCTCTGAATAGGACTTCTAGTATTGTGTTGCATACAAGTGGCAAGGGTGTCATCCTGGTCTTTCTCCTGATCTTAGAAGATAATATTTCATGTTCAGAATTGGATACAATGTTCAGACTTGCTGCATATGCCCTTTGTTATGCTGAGGTACATTTTGTATGCACCTAGATTGTGGAGTATTTTTATCAGAAAAGGAGAGTCGAGTTCAGTAAAAGATTTATCTGCATATGTTAAAAATCATATTATTTTTCTTTGTAAATACTGCATGTTAGTAAGACAGAATAATGAGGTTTATTTTGTAAAATCGGTACACAAATTGAAAATGTCTTAATCTTTTCCAGTCCCATTTCACCCTGTCCATTTTCTCAGGCTACATTTTATCCACTCCTAGGTCTCCAAAGGTCTACTTCCCAAATTCCTTTTACCTCTCCTTTAATTAATTAATAATGAATTTCCTCATATATGAGATAACATGTGATATTTAACTTTCTGAGTGTGACTTACTTTTTGCCATAATGGCTTCTACTTACATCCTTTTCTATTTCTTTATGGTGGAATAATGTTTCATTATTGTTACACCATCCTTTCCTCATGCGCTCATTTGTTGGTGGGCATTTAGGGAGTTTTGACAGTTTAGCTACTGTTAACTGCACTACTATAAACTTGGGTTTATTTGTACCTAGGTCGTTGGTCCATTTTGATTTTATTTGAGTATAGAATGAGGTAGAAGGATTTAATTTCAATCTTTTGCAAGTGGATATTTTGTGTTTTGAGCACCATTTGTTGAAGAGGCTGCATTTTAAACAAATTTAAGAAGCTTGAAATCATCACAAATACTTTTCAACTACAAATGATAGGAAAGTAGAAATAAAAAATGCAAAACAAAAAGAAAAATAACAAATATGTTGAAATTAAATGAGCTTCTAAAGTACCAATTGACTGGTCTCAGTTCCTTTTGTGCTGCCAAAAGATGAGTAGTTTCTAAGGAAAAATGATTTATTTAACTCATATTTCTGGAGATCTAGGAGCATAGCACTGCCACAAGCTTCAGATGAGGACCTCAGGGAGGAACATATTTCTGGCAGGAGAGGGGTGGCAGGGAAGAGATCTCAAGCAAGATATTAATAAGGGGGATAGCTTACTATTTTATAGTATTCTGTCATATTAACAATTTCAGGACTTTTGAGACATATGTGCATTCTTTCCTACGGTAGTGCTCCCTTGATCTAATTAACTTCTACTAGGCTAGCAGAGGAAGCACTATGGACGGAGCTAGAGAGACTATGGGACTGAATGACAGAGGCATCAGAACTTAGAACTGGTGAATGCCAGGGAGGCTGAGAGACAGAAATGGTGGTCCGGATTTGAGCTGTTGTCTCCTGGATACTGGCTCTGGTGGGACTTCTACAACAGAAGGAAATTGGCAGGACTTTGGGAGTTTGGATCTACGAGCACTGTGGTCAGAGTGAGGTTACCAGAACAAGGAAACCTAGGGAGTGCGGTTCCTGACCCTGGTTACCACTGATGTTATGGGCTGGAGGGTGATGGGGTGAACTACTGCAGAATTGAAAGCCATAAATTCTAGTGATGGATAAAGGAGAATGGGGTAGAGGTTGCTGTAGAGGTTGCATCAGGGGAATGGCCTCGTAGCTGGAGCGTGGGACCCACCAGAGCAAACAGTATGTGAGCCTCACTGTCACCCTGGAGAACACTAGAACCTCCTGAACATGGTGGAATTAAGGCAGCAGCTTTGAATAACCACTCTGAGATGTTGTCCTAACCAATAGAGCAGAATAAGTGTCTTCTTCTTTTCTTTTTCCCTTTCCTAATTTTGTTTTTTATCATATATATATATATATATATATATATATATATATATTTACCTATGTAGCACTCTACATTGCTTTTTTCATATATTCTCATACTAATGGCAATTTCTTAGCATCAATCCTCAACTCTTGTTCATATTTCCACCCTTTCTCCACTTTCTGTCAGTCTCTTCACCTGATTCTTATGTCTCTCTGCTTTTCTGCTCTTTCTTTTCTTTTCTGTCCTTCTGTTTTTTTTCTCTTTTCTTCTCATATATATGCACACAATGTATGTGTATATATATTTGTGGTATTTATCTGAATACATTAATGTTTTATTTTTAACTGTTATGTTTAATTACTTTCCCTGTCTTTTCCTGGGATAATGAAATATTAGAGTTTCTTTAAGTTCTTAATTACTTGATTATATATGATTAGCTTCTCATTTGTTGATGCTATTGGGAGTCTCTCTTCTCAAAGTAAATGTAGGACCTTGACCAAAGACCCAGGTCAGACTAAGTGCAAATACTCACCTGGAGACATTCCCACAATAATAGACATATCACAGACACGGCATTTCCTCAGAAGACCCTCACATAAGAGTGCAAAGATATTCTTTCCAATTGATCTACAAAAGCAAACACAGAAACAAGTATTAATGGGAAAACAAGACTGTGAGGGACCTCTGATGTCACAGACGTTGAAATGAAGTAGCACAATAAAACTTTTAAAAACTGACAATTGAAATGATCAACCAGATCAATGAAGTGACAAATACGCACCTCATTCTTCAATATTTTTGTGTGTGCAGGTTTATCTTTTGAGATGGTGTTTTTCATGCAAATACCTTATTTCTATCTATTTTGAGGGATCACTTTGCTGGATAAGTTAACCTGGGTTGGAAATTATTTGCTTTTAGGGCTTCAAGTATTTCACTCCAAGCTCTTCTGGCCTTTAGCTTTACTTTGAGAAGTCTGCTGTGATTCTAATTGGTTTACCTTTATATGTGAGTTTTTTTTTTTTTTTCTCTGACTGCTTTTTAAATTCTTGGGGTTTTTTGGTTGCTTTTTGCTGTATATCTGGTAAATGAATAAGAATATGCCTTGGTGAGCTTCCTTATTGACATATTTTTTGGTGTTCCGTAAACATCACTTGTATTTTAAACATTTTTCTTATACAATGTTTGGGAAATTTTCCTTCATGGTTTCTGTAAAGTAATCTATGTTTTCTGCTACTTTTTCTCTCAGTCAACTAGCCTTGTGTTTATCTTCTTAGTGTCATCAAATAACTTCTGGATAACTTCCTCTTTTCCTTTTATTCTGTTTGTGGCTTCTTTGAGTACATCATTGTGGATCACCATTTTGTCCTCAATTTCAGACACTATTTACATTGGTCATTTCTGCAATTTATTAATTTATAGATTTTTATTTCCGATATGTCTTTTCAATATCTCTTTGAGGATTCTATCCCCTTATTGAACTTGTCATTCAAGTTTTGAACAGTTTTGGTTAGCTAACTAAGTCCTTTTAAACTATTTTTCTGAAATTCACCATGGGCATATTTATTGAAATTGCTGTCAACTTTTGGTTCATTTTCTCTTTGAACCCATCTAATTTCTTCATTCCTTCTGTGAACTTTGCATATAGTTCTGCTATGTATTTCCTTTCTTCTCCCTTTGTGATCTTTTACTCTTCCTCGGGAAATTTGAGGGGACTTAGAGATCTCCTGTTGCCTTCTATGTGAGTCTGTATCTATATGTTATATCTATATCTATATTTATCTATATCATCTATCTATCTATGTATCTATCCTTCTTTTTATACATCCTTCTCTTTTTCCCTCTTTTTGGATGGTACTGTACACTGAGGAATAGAGGAGTGAGGAGAGTTCATGGTTTATATGGAGATATATTTAGTAGGATGTTGCTCCTTTGTATTTTCAGCTTTGTATTTCCAGTTCTAGTATTTACTCTTTTTGTTATTTCTTTTATGTGATCTGGATGCTGTTCCTATATTTTGCTGAAAGAATTACTCCTGATTATAACAGCATCAATAGATTCAAACATACAACACTTCTATAGTCTTCGCAGTTGCACTCCCCCCTTTGTCTAACCTCTACACACAATATAACCATTTATTATTAGTACTTTTTCTGCAATGGTGGAGGTTACATGGAGGGAGGAGAATGCAAGGTGGTTGGAAGAAGAGTGTAAGGGGGGCAATAAGCAAGGTATGATATGGAAGAGCCAAAAGTTTAGAATGGGGAGGGTCTAGGCTTAATACTAGAGAAGGTAAGGGTGACTGTGGGAGAGCTAAGTATGGGGAATTAAAAACATGTGAGGAAGAGTTTATGTAGTTGGAAAAAGAATAAAGAAACATCTAATAGTATTGCTGGATCAATTTGAGGTGAAGAATCTAGACAGGAGCTGAGATGAGGTGTGAAGCGCAAACACCATTTAAATCAGACCCAGTGGAAGAAAAAAATACACAAAAGTAGAAACATAATCAACCCACACAAAAGTGCTGTAACATATTCCTACTTTACTAAATAAATAAAAAACCTCAAACCTATAAGATAGCTCATGGGAACACAGATTAAATATTCCAATGAGACAGTGCATATGTGACTCACACGCAGTTTCTTTGCCAGAGACTCTGAATGCTCACACCCCAGTAAATCTTCCCTGACCCTCCCACTACAATACTGAAGCTAACTCAGGCTCAAGACCTCTTTCTGCCGGGCCACAGGCATTCTTGTAGAGTCTGATCCAGTTCACGTACTTATGTTAGGATCTCTTGCTGACCCTTTTCCTGAGTATGCTGGTGGAATCAGCAGGCAGACTGGCATGAAATTATTCACTGAGTCGGCAGTATTCCTACACAATCTAAATTTGATTTCTCTCCAAACTACTCTTTCCACACCATAGACACTTTGTCCTGGAGAAGTTGCAATGCTGCTCTCACTTCTTTGCCATTTTTGTTCCTTTCTGCCTTTCTGTTTCATTTCATCCATGCAAAAAGCCTTCTGAGTGATACCACACACACCTAAAGAGCTTCTGTCTTTAGTAAATCCATTCAGTCACACTCAGAACCATGCTAATTCCACTCATAGGACTAATTTAGTATCATCCACCTATAATCCCTGGAACACATACCCTAGATCCAGCCAGGTCTAAAAAGCCCCACCTATGAGCACATGAGGCTTAAGGGGGCCATCTAGATAGAAGTCATAACACTTCCCTTCCTGATTCATGATGAAGAAAATTCAGGGTAGGTCAATTTATTCCAACCTCAATCTGTAACGCTGGATCCTGAGAGCAGCCCTACCCTTTTCTCGAAGGTAATTACCTGGGATGACAAGATGTTGGGTTCCACTTCTCCTCTTACCTCCTGAAGAAGAAATCAAAAGATTTTCTGCCTTATCCCAATTCCAAAATGATGACCTGGCTTTTGATAACTATACTGTCTTCCAAGATTTGTACTGTCTACTGAGATCCATGACTTCTACTGAGAGCCACATTTAACTCTATCTACATTGAGTGCTAGGAGGTCACAATATCTTTCTGAAGGTATGCTTGTTCTTAGAAATCATATGACTGCTATAATCTGTGTCTAACAACTACAATTAGTACTGACAGCCTTGATCTGTAGTGGGTGCTAGTTATTGTAGCTGCTGGTAGATTTCCTGTTGTAGGTATGACACATAGAGATAACTGCTGTCCTCTTACAGTATCTGTTGTCAATTAAAGCATTTGTAATACAAGCCAGGTGTTGATTTCCAACTAAGAGTATGAAAACTATGGTAGATACTGGGATCTTGTAATTTACTGAAAGACCCACTATCTGCTGATGATATATTGATCTTTTTTACTATTTCCCACACTCTTCCTTCCTGATCTGATAGTTCTTTCTTCTACTTTCATGTTACTTTAAAAATTATCTTACTAGGGAAAACATATAATAGATTTTAGTGAGTCTGACTCATTTCATATAACATTGTGACCTAGTTTCATCCACTGTCCTGCAAATGATATGATTTTTTTCTTCAGTTCTCAGTAATACTCAATTTTGCATGCATTCCATATTTACTTCATCTATTCACCCACTCACAGCTACCTAGGCTATTGTGTGTTGTGCACCTAAAGACCTGAACTTTGGGCACCTCTATGGTGTGCTGACTTTGAGGACTTTGAGGACATACCATGGGGTAGCAAATTTGCCTCATATGATACTTCTGTAGTTGGAGAGTGTTGCTTGTTTGTTTTGTTTTGAAGATCCTCCTTAATGATTTGTGTACTGGCTTCCAAATCATGCACTACTATCAACAATGTATAAGTGTTTCTTTTCTCCACAACTGTACCAAACTTTGTATTATACCCATTCTGCTTGGAGTGAGATGACATCTCAGTGCAATTTTGTTTCACATTTCCCTGTTGACTAAAATGTTGAAAGTGCTTTCTTATAATTAATGGCCATTTGTATTTCTTCTTTTTAAAGACTCTGTTCAGTTGATTAGCCTATTTTTGATTATTATGAAGGGATTTTTATTTTGTCAAAGGATTTTTGTTCAGTTGAAAAGATCATGTGATTTTTTAAAAAATCCATAATTATATCTATCTGGTATAATGCACTTATCTATTTATGTATGACAAATCATTCTTACATTCTTGGAATAAAACCATTTTGGTCATGAGGCATGATATTTTTAATGGATTGTTGAATTTGACTTGCAAGTTTCTTATCAGGAATTTCTTGAACATATGTTTATCAAGAACACAGATCTAAATTTTTTTCTTGTGCTCACGTGTAGTTTTGGTATCAGGCCAATATAAGCCTCATCAAATGAGTATGAATGTGTCATTTCTCTTTCTACTTCGTTGAATAATTTCATGAGAAATGCTGTGAATTCTTCATTAAGAATCTTTTAAAATTGATGAATGAATCACTAATTCTCCGTATTTACATGTTGGAAGATTTTTATTACCACTTAAATCCCTTGCTTGTTATTAACCTCTTCATGTTTTCTAAATCCCTCTTAATTCAATTTTGGTAGGTCATGTGGTTCAAGTAAATTTTCTATTTCCTACAGGTTTTTCAATTTGCTGGAGTATAGTTTTTATTTAATTGTCCCTAATGATGTTCTGGGTACCACTGATGTCTGCTGTTATATCCCATTTTCATCTCTTATAACAATTTAAATCTTCACTTTTTTACTTTGTGTAAAAAGTTTCAATTTTTTTCATTTTGTTATTTTTAAGAGAAGAAAAATAAACAATAAAAATAATGGTATAAAATTTGAAACAAGATTGTAGGAGAGTAACAATGGTTGGTACATTGTGCATTTTTATCTTCAATTTAGTTGCTCATAATAAAAGATATAGGCATGAAAAATCAATTAAGCGATATAGGCGTTTGCCTATCCTTTCAATGAGCTAACATTAATTTGTAGTATATCTATCTTCAGTATCTTATGTGTGTATATATATTTTTCCAGAGATTAAACAGTTTGTTTAATTGTTCATCCACAGATTTGTGTTACTTTTTCATTAATTTCATCTCTGACCTTTATTCTTTCTTTCTTTCTATTAGGTTTAATTTTGGCTTATTTTCTTTTTCTAGTAACTCGAGATGTATAATTAAGTTTTTTTCTTTTATTTTTCATTATTTGGGGGGGTTTTGATGTAGGGAGCCTTCCTTACCAATCCACTGATGAGAGTGGAGTATTTAAATGACTCACTACTATTGTAGCAGGGATTACCTGTTACTATATCTGGGATAGGGTTTAGGAAATTGTGTGCTCTGACACTAGGCATATGCATATTTAAAATTGTTATAACTTCTTGGTGGATTGTTCCCCTTTACTAATAAATGTTGGCATTTTTGTCTTCTGACAAATTTTAGCCTAGAGTCTGTTTTCTTAGTTAAGAGTTTAGTTACTTTTGCATGCTTTCCATTTCCATTTGCATGGTATATTAGTTTCTATTCCTTCACCTTCAATATATGTGAGACTTTGTTTGGGAGATTTTATCTGTCAAGGAGCCGAGTTGGTTCTATTTTAATTCAATCTACCCATCTGTAGCTTTCAGCTGGAACATTAAGACTATTTACATTCAGAGTTAACATAAATACATACAAATGTATGTATTTATTCTTGACTTTTGTTGACTTTCTAATGTTTGATCCTTTACTAAGTCCCATTTGCTTTTTTGATCCTTACTCCTTCTGTGCATAGGATTCTTTTAAGCATATTCTGCAATCATGCTTTGTCATGAATACTTGTGTTTTATACTCTATTGTCCTAATTCAGGGTTACATTAACTTTCCAGCCTTGTGTCACAATTTATTGATTGCCTTTCTCTGCCAAAATGTATCACAGTGATCCATCACAATGATGATCTTATGCTCATTGTACAAAGTGAACAGGATGTAGCAACTCCTTTGGATTTATTACTAAGGAATTTGTGATCCAGAGGATGGGAAATAAATCCAAATAAAATTCATTCATGGTCCTGCTTCTTCAGTGAAATTTCTAGGAGCCCAGTGGTGTGGAGCATATAGAGAGATCCTTTCTAAAGTAAAAGATAACCTGTTGCATCTGGTTCTACCAACCGAAAAAGAGGCACAATGCCTAGAGGACCTATTTGGAAGCAACACATTCTCTAGTTGGGTGTTTTACTCTATCCCATTCACCAAGTGACTCAGAAAGATGCTAGTTTTGAATAGGAACAAGAGTGGAGCAGAAGGTTCTGCAAGAGGTCCAGGCTGTTGTGCAGTCTGAGCTGCCACTGGAGCCATATGATCCAGCAGATCTAACGTCAGTGAAAGGTAGAGATGTTGTTAGGAGACTCTGGTAGGACCTAATAAGGGAACTGAAGTGGAGACCTTTATGATTTTAGAACAAGGCCCTGCTATCATCTCTAGGCATTCTCTATCATGGATTGGGTATTACGTGATCTACTGAGTCATAGAGTTTGATGTGCACAGCCAAAGTCCATCACTAAATGAAAATGCTACATAAGTGATCAAACATCTCCAGAGGGCACGAGTGAGTTACATAAAAAGTTCCTCAAATGCCCCTGGTTCCTCCTCCTGTGATATTGTAGTCAGTCTCAGCATGCGCCTATGACCTCATGGGATATACAATATGTTCGGCTGTCAGAGGAAGAAAAGGCTCAGGTCTGGCTTGTGGTGGCTCTGCATGTTATGCAGGCATCACCTACAATTGGACAGCTGTGCCATTAAAGCCCCTTTGCAGGACATCTCTGAATAACAGTGTTGAAGGTAAATCTTCACAGTAAGCAGAACTTTGCAAAATGAATCTGGCATTTTGCCTAAAAGGAAAAATGACCATACATGAGACTGTATACTGATTTGGGGGTGGAGCTAATGGTCTGGCTGGATGGTCAGGAACTTGGAAGGACCTTGATTAGAAAATTGGTAACAAAGTTATTTGGAGAAGAGGTATGTGTGTAGATCAATCCATATGCCAAAGGATGTAAAAATATTTGTACCCCATGTAAAAGTTCAACAAAAAGTGACCTCAGCAGAGGAAGACTTTACCAATCAAGGGATAGAATGACATATTTTGTACAGAGCAGTCAACCTCTTTCTTCAGCCACCCTTATCATTGCCCAATAGACTCATGAACATCGTGGCCATGGTGATAGGGATGGAGGTTATGCATGGACTTAGCAACATGTACTCAAATCCACCAAGACTGATATGGCAGTGTCCACTACTCAATGCCCAATATGCCTGCAGCAGACACCAACACTGAATTCTTGATATGGCACAATTACCAGGAGTGATCAGCCTGCAACCAGGTGACGAGGTGACAGGTTGATTATACTGGACCACTTTCATTGTGGAGAGGACAGTGCTTTGTCTTTACTGACGTAGACACTTATTCTGGGTATGGATTTGCATTCTCTGCACTTAATGCTTCGTCAAAACTATCCTCTGTGACTTACAGAATGTCTTATCCACCATTACGGAATTCCAAGTAACACTGCTTCTCCCCAAGGGATACATTTTACAGTTAATGAAGTGAGGCAAGGGGCTTATTCTCATAGAATTCACTGTTACTCAACATCCAGAAGTGGGTGAACTAATGGAGAGGTGGAAGAGTCTGTTGGAGACACAATTACCATGCCACCTAGGCGGCAATAGCTTGCATACCTGGGACAAGGTTCTTCAAAAAGCTGAAAGTGCTGTGAATCAGTATGCACTATGGTACTGTGCATCCCATACCTTGGGTACATGGGTCCAGGAATAAAAGGGTGGAAGAACTACCCAAAATTACCCCTAGTCATCATTCCCTAGCAAAATTTTTACTTCCAGTTTGCACAATCTTATGCTCTGCTTGATTAGAAGTCTTAGTTCCAGTGAGGTTGTGGCTTGTACCAGGCAGCAAGTTATACCATGGAACTGGAAGTTACGACTTCCCACTGATTACTTTGGTCTATTCATGCCCCTATTTAATCGAGTTTAAAAGGGAGTTCCCATGTTGGCAGGGGTGATTGACTCAAACTATCAAGGTAAAATTGGACTATTACTCCATCGTGGAAAAAAAGAAAATTATAAGTGGGGTGCAGGAGATCCCTTAGGATATCTGTTAATATTAGCATGCCATGTGATTAAGTTCAAAGGAAAATTACAACAACCTGACTCAGGCAGGATGATAAATGGTTCAGATCAAGGAAGGCATTGCTCATCCCACTAGGGAAAGAACAAAGGCTTGCTGAGGTGCTTCTTGAAGGCCAAAGGAATACAAAATAGTTAGTAGAAGAAGGTAACTATAAATACCAGCTACAACTCTGTGATCAGATACAGAGATGAGGATTGTAATTGTAATAATTCTCTCCTAATATGCTGCCTGTGTAATATAATGTTGACAGACTTCATATTGGTTCATAAATATTGTTACACCCCTGTTACAACATGCAAGTTATGAAATGCTAGAAGTAAGCATCATTCAGAGAAACCTTATTTATTCTGGGGAGGAAATTAGTGTATTTCTGTTTGTACGCAGATAATTGTAACAGATTAGGCATACTTACAAACTTGTCTTTGTATCTCAAGACTATGACTTAAGGAAATGTGCTTGGTTGCCCAGTTGAAAAAGAGTGATAGTTACGTGAATGTGTCAACTTGAGTAAGAAACACCCAACTGAATTGGTTCAGCATTGCAGAAACAGAAGACCTACTCTGGGTGTGCTTGTAACCTGAGTGGAAAAAAAAAAGAAGCATCACTTTGTTTCTTTGGAGGAGCTCCAGTCTTCATCTTTACCTTGAACATCCTCTCCTGGCTTCCACTGCCTACATTTCAGCCTCCCAACACAGACCATTCAGACTTCCATTTGAGACCCTTCAACCTCCCGATACAGATTTATATAAGACTCTACAATGAGCATCAGACATTTGACCTCTGATGGAATCTTTCAGATCTCTGGTAAACAGACAGCCTTTTTGGATTTTTTCCACTTAACACTCCATGGTCATCTTAATGCTATCTTGTAAATCTTTGTATATTTACATATGTGTATTAAATCTATTTCTCCAGTGATCACTAACTGATATGCATACTGATCATTTTATGACCAATATCTTTTTAGTTTCTTCTTCTTTGAGACTTCCAAGTAACTTATTAATCTGCTTTTTATTTTCTGTTTTGTCATTTCCAATACTCAGATGTGAGTATTTTGATCTTCCTTCTCAATGTCCTATGCATCACCTCTGGGGGATTTTGGGCTTTTTCCTTGTCTTCTCATCTATTTGTTGCTATTGTTGTTGCTGGAGAAGGACCGAGGTTTGTCAATAGATTATACTGGAAAGACTTTGTTAGTAGTATTTTTTCTTTGGCTTTCATTATTACATGTTTGCAGTATATGATGTTTACATTTACTGTGGGGGATTTGTACATATGAATAACATATTCCATGGAATGCTGTTTTCGATCCTTTGATCTTGAACCTGTATTTTTTTGAATTAAATATTTTTCATGTAATGTATATTGTTATTTTTTTGAAATTTTAAAAATAAAATGAAAACATTAAGAGACAGACAACCTCTTACAAAATAGCAAAAGAACAGTACAGACAATACAGAGTTACAAACAAAGTGGTAGGAAGTTAACAATGCTTGTTGTATTACATATTGATATCTTCAAAGTGGTTTCCCATGAAAACAGATATAGACATACAATACTAAGCAACCAAGGACTCATTGACCGTTTCTTTCTGCAAAAAATTGCAGACAGTAGAACAACTATGTTAACTATCCTCTATATAAATACATACAAAATTTCTCCTTCTTTCCCTTCTCTTTTCCCACATCCCAGTTGCCGTTTACCTTGAGTGTTTTCCTATCATTTCACAATATCTATCATACCTCCTACATTAAATTAACTCTTTCAGGATTCACACTAGTGAAACAATGCAGTGCTTGTCCATGCAGGTCTGATTTATTTCACTTATGAGTATGGTCTCTAGTTGTGACCATTTACTTATAAAGGCTTCGAGCTTATCTTTCTTTATAGCTGAGTAATATTCTATTCTATAAAAGTACCACAATTTTCTTATCCAATCCTCAGTGGATGGACATTTGGGTTGCTTCCACAATTAAGCAATTACATATTGTGCTGCTATGAACACAGGTGTACATATACACTGTGAAATGATGTTTTTAGATCTTCTGGGAAAATACCCAGAAGGGGAATAGCTGGGCTGAATGGGGCGTCTAGACCTAGTTTTCTGAAGAATCTCCAAACTGATTTCTACAGTGGTTTCACCAGTCTGCATTCCCACCAGCAGTGAAGAAGGGTTCTTATTTCTCCACAACCTCCCCAGCATTGGTTGATTTCGTAATGCTAGCCATTCTTACTGGTGTAAGGTGGAATCTCAACGTTGTTTTAACTTGCATTTCTCAAATGACTAATGATGTTGAACATTTTCTAATGTATTTGTTTGCAATTTGTATTTCCTTACCTGAGAAGTGTATATTCAAATCAGCTACCCATTTTTGGATTGGATCTTTGAATTTGGGGGGGGGTGATATTTTTTAATTCTTTATATATTCTAGATAGAAGCCCTTTGTCTGAGGAATAGTCAGCTAAAATGCTTTGCAGGTTTGTGGGTTTTCTTTTTACTCTGCTGGTGATTTCTTTAGATGTGTAGAAACTTTTCAGTAGGATGACATCCCAGTTGTTGATTCTTTGAAGTATTTCACGTGCAGTTTGGTTTTGGTTCATGAACTCTCTGCCTACCCCTATGCCTTCAAGGTTTTTACCTACTTTCTCTTCCAATAGATGTAGTGCTTCTGGTTTAATATTGAGACCTGTGAACGATTTTGATATGAGTTTGGTGCGTGGTGCTAGGTGCCTGGTGAAGAGACTTGGGTCTATTTTCAGTCTTTGGCAAGTAGCAAGCCAATTTTTCCAGCACCATTTATTAAAGAGGTTATTATTATTCCAGTGAGTTTTTTGGCCCCTTTATCAAAGATTAGGTGGCTGAGTGTGTTTGGGTTCTGACTGATTCTTCCAGTCAATCCATTGATCCTCAGGTCTGTTTTTTAGGCAGTACCAGGTTGATTTTTATCAAACTGTACTATAATTTCCGGTCAGGGATTGTGATTCCACCTGACTTGTATTTGTTGCCCAGGATTGCTTTTGCTATTCTGGGTCTCATCTTGTTACAGATGAATTTAAGGCATGTTTTCTTGAGATCTCTGAGGTATGCTAATGGTAGTTCAATGGGAATTGCATTGAATAGGTACAGCAGTTTTGGAAGTATGGCGTTTTCAGTATCTTGGTTCTTCCTATCCATGAGCAAGTGATATTTTTCCATTTACTGAAATCTTTTTCTGTGTTTTTTCAGAGTACTGTAGGTTTTCATTGAAGAGATCTTTGACTTCTTTTGTTACATGGATTCCTAAATATTTCAGTTTCTTGGATGCTATTGTGGAAGGTATGGTTTCCTTAATTTCTCCCTCAGTCTGCTGTTGTTTGTGTACAGGAATGCTGCTCATTTTTGGGTGTTGACTTTGTATCCAGCTACACTGCTGAATTTGTTGATTAATTCAATGAGTCTTCTTGTGGAGTTTTTGGGGTCTTTCATATAAAGTATCATGTCATCTGCAAATAGTGATAGTTTTACTTTTTCTTTTCCTATCCTTATTCCTTTTATTTGTTTCTCCTGTCTAATTGCTCTGGCTAGTGGTTCCAGAACTATATTGAACAGGAGTGGTGACAGTGGACATCCTTGTCTTGTTCCCCATTTTAAAGTAAAACCTTTCAGTTTTTGTCCATTGAGAATGATGTTGGCTGTTGCATAGTCATAGAAGGCTTTGATCAGGTTAAGGTAAAGACCATTTATTCCTATTTTCTGTAGAGTTTTTATCATGAAAGCATGTTGGACCTTGTCAAAAGCTTTTTCTGCATCTATTGAGATGATCATGTGGTTTTGGTCTTTGGCTCCATCGATATGGCATATAACATTTATAAACTTGCAAATATTGAACGAACCCTGCATTCCTGGAATGAATCTGGCTTGGTCGTGATGAATGATTTTCTTGATAATTTGCTGCATTCTATTTGCTAGTATCCTATTGAGTATATTTGTGTCTATATACATTAGGGAGATTGGTCTGTAATTCTCTTTCATGGTTGGGTTTTTCTGTGGTTTTGGTATCAGTATGATGCTTGCCTCCAGAAATGGTTTAGGGAGAATTGCTTCCTTTTAAATTTCATTGAAGTGTTTAAGGAGGGATGGTATTAAGTCTTCTCTGAATTTCTTGTAAAATTCTGCTGTGAATCCATCAGGGCCTGGACTTTTCTTTGTCAGTAGGTTTTTAATTACGCTTTCAATCTCATTAATTGATATGGGGTTTTTCAGGAATTTGATATCTTCTTGACTCAAACTTGGTAATTTGTACATATCTAGGAATCTGTCCATTTCTTCTGAGTTTTCTATGCTATTGGAATAAAGCTTTTCAATGTAGGTTTTAATGATCATCTGAATTTCTGTGGAATCTGTGGTAATTTCATCCTTTTCATTCCTTATTGCATGAATCTGAGTTCTTTCCTCTCTTTTCTTGAGAAGGTTGGCTAGGGGTTTATCAATTTTGTTTACTCTTCCAAAGAACCAGGTCTTTGATTCATTTATTTTTTGGAGGGTTTTCTTTGTCTCAATTGCATTAATTTCTGCCCTAATCTTTATAATCTCTTCCCTTCTTTGGGTTTTGGGCCTGACTTGTTCTTCTTTTTCTAAAAGTTTGAGATGTAGCATTAGGCTACTTATTTTTCTCTTTCTGTTTTCCTTATGTGCGAATTCACTGCTATAAATTTCCCTCTGAAGACTGACTTCATTGCATCCCATAGATTCCCTTAAGTTGTATTTACATTTTCATTTGTTTGTAGGTATTTTTTAATTTCCTCTTGAATTTCTTGTGTGACCCATTTTTTGTTCAGGAGGTTGTTGTTTAATTTCCAAGTGTTTATGGAGTTTTTGGAGTTCCTTCTGTCATTAATTTCCAATTTCATTGCACTGTGTTCAGATAATGTGCATGGGATAATTTCAATTCTTTTGCATTTTGGAAGGTATGCTCTATGGGCTAAGGTGTAATCTATTTTAGAGAATGACCCCTGTGCAGCTGAGAAAAGTGTGTATTCTGATGTTGTGGGGGGGAACACTCTGTATAGATCTAGTAATTCCATTTTCTCACAGCTTTGGTTCAGATCTGTTATTTCCTTGCTGATTTTTTGTCCAGTTGACCTATCTCTTTGTGTCAATGGGGTGTTGAGGTCCCCTGTTACAATAGTGTTATTAGTTATATGGGTTTTCATGCCTGTTAAGATGTATCTTACATAATTTGGAGCTCTGACTTTTGGTACATACAAGTTTATGATTGTTATCTCATCCCTTTTCAGTCTTCCCCTGACTAGCATGTAGTGGCGTTCTTTATCTCTTTTGATTGTTGTTCGTTTGAAGTTTACACTGTCTGCAAACAGAATAGCTACCCCTGCTTTTTCTGGATTCCTGTTGCATGGAGGAGTGTTTTCCATCCTTTGATTTTTAGTCTATGGATTTCCTTTTGAGTCAAATGTGTTTCCTGTATATAGAATATCACTAGATTTTGTTTTTTAATCCACTCTGCCAGTCTGTTTCTTTTGACTGGAGAATTGAGGCCATTTACATTTATAGTTATAACTGTATGTATTGATTTATCATTGTCATGTTATTTACTTGTCTTAGTGTCCTACTTTTTCTACCTGTTTACTTCTTTGCTCTTCTTGACATTTCATTTCTACTGCTGTTCTTGAAATTGTGGTCAGATTTTTCTCTGTCTAGAATATCTTTTAGTACTCTTTGTAATGCTGGCTTGGAACTCATGAAGTTTTTCAGTTGTTCTTTGTCATGAAAATATTTTACTTCTCTGGTGACTTTGAGGGATAATTTTGCAGGTTGTATGAGTCTTGGTTGGAAGCTGTTCTATCTTAGGACCTGTAATACTTCGCTCTGAGCTCTTCTCAGTTGGATGGTTTGTGGTGAGAATTCTGCCGTGATTCTGATGGTCTTTCCTTTACAGGTAATGTTTCTTTTCTCTCGCAGCTTTTCATAATCTGTTCTTTTGCTGGAGATCTGGGAACTTGACTATTCTATGTCTGGGTGTAGTTTATTTTGGTTGTGGTTGGTTGGAGTTTTATATGCCTCATTTACCATATATCAGGTTCTGTTTCCATGCTTCAGAAATTTTCTGTCAATATTCTTTTTATGTTTGTTGCGTTGCCTCCTGCTGTTTCATTGAATATTATAAGTGGTATATTATTCTTCTTTGCCTCATCTTGCACCTGTTGAATTGACTTTTCCTGGATCCTTGTTGATTTTACAAGATCCTTTCTTTCACCGTTGCTAGCTGCCATGTTGCCTTCAAAGTCTGAGATTCTATCTTCAGCTTCATTCAGTTTTAGTAGCTTTCAATTGCGTCTTTGTTGTCCTGGAAATCTCTTTCAATCTGGTTCATGCTTTCTAAGTCCTTTCTATATTTTTCACTGAACACTTGTGTTCCTTGCCTTTGTTCTTCTATTTTCTAATATGTATCTTCTTCAGAGTTTTTGAGCAGTTCCTTCATCATTATTGTTAGTTCATTTTTTCTTGAGAGAGTATTTCTGATCTCATCTCTTCTATGGCCTTATGGAGTTGTTTCTTTACTTCCATTGCAATCATTTCAGCTCTTTCAGGCATGTGTTTAACAAGTTCTCCAGTATCGATGTCTCCTGGACTTTTTCTGAGTCAGGTGGGGTTCGGGGATTGTGTTTTAGTCCTTCATTTTGTCATGTTTGCTACTGGATGCAGAAAGCTCAGTTTTCCTCTTCAGTAGCTGCACAGCAAAGGCCACTAGTGTCTCTAGGTTTCCTGTTGTTCAGGTTTGCCCGAGTGACCTCTGAGAAGTGCTACTTAGTCTCGGGCTTTTACCGCACTTGTTGATTTGTATCTAGTTATCCCCAGTCTCAGACACGGGCATTGGTGTCAGCTGATGGCAGACCATCTGATCCAGCGTCCCCTTGCAGTTCAGGGCACTTGCAAAGCCCAGACTTGGGTAGATTGATATGACAATCCCAGTCCAGTGGACCTATGTCCCCATGCAGTTCAGGATACAGACAAAACTCAGACACAAACTGCATGGTTGCCAGTGTGTGAACCACCTGATTCTGTGTCTCCAGTCAGTTCAGGAAACATACAGGAACCAGATGCAGGCTGGATGGGTAGCAATCACAAACTGTCCATGCCTTCAACCCCCTAGGGGGTCACGGCCAAAGTAAAGCACAGACTCGAACCACGGGACCAGCAGCTCTTGGAGCACTCCCCACCTCTGTGCATGGTGAATGCAGGGTGGGCCTACACACACCCCCACTTCAGCCAGAGAATTCCCTGGGGCTTCTGAGTGAGGACATTTTCTCTGCCACAGGTGCTTGGAGAGCAGAGACTCAATCTGTAATGGCGGTGGCGTCCTGGGTCACCCGCTCTGCCCTCATGAAGTAGATGGGAAATACCTGGCTCTCTCCACAAGTTTCAACTGGGAACCGTGGCGGTGGAAGTCTAGTTTTCTTTCTTGATCCATTCTGCTGGTCTATGTCTTTGGATTGGAGGATTATGGCTGTTCAAAATAAGAGTTATTGCTGAAAGGTACTGACTTATTTATGTCATTACATTATTTTCTTGTTACAGATTTTTTCAGTTATTCCCCCTTTTTTTAGCTACTTGTTATTTTAGGTACATTCTTTTATTTTCTGGCTCAACTGTTGGCTTCCTTATAGAATATACTAGAGGACTGCTTGTAATCCTGGTTTGGTGGTGGTGAATTTCTTGAGGTGTACCTTGTTGTGGTAATATCTTATTTCTTCATCTATTTTAAAGGAGAGTTTGTAGAATACATATGCTGGGTTTGGGAGTTGTTTTCTTATGACTAAACACTTTACTCCAAGGTTTCCTGGTCATTAAAGTTTGTATAGAGAAATATTTTTTGATTTATAATGTGTTCACCTTTCTATGGGATTCGTTGCCTTTCTCTAACAACTTCTAAGATTCTGTACCTGTGATGGACTTCTGATATATTTAGTATAACATGACATCGAGAAGTGCTCTTTTGTTATGGGTATTTATATTTGGGAAGTTCCTGCCATTTTTTTCTGTGAATAGCTTTTTATGTCATTTTTATTGTTTTCTGATTTGTTTACTAATTCCAAGTATTCCTAGACTAGTATTTTTTGCATCATCTAGCAGTGGTTGGATCAGTTTTTCATTTTATCTTGCTGTTTTTAGTGTCTTTGAGTAGTTGGTCTCTGAAGGCATCACTGTCTTTCAGTTCTAAAGTTATATCCTTATTTTGATCTATCATGCTGCTCACATAATTATGATTTATTGGATTTCTGAATGAAACCTTTCAATACAGTATAATTCTTTGGTGAACTCACCATTCATATTGTCTATCACTTTGTTCAGTTAATGAAACTTTTTCTTTGTGTCTTCTGAGATTGCCTGCATGTTTGTGTTATTACTTCCATTATATGTTTAATAATATCTTCTGTAATCTCACTGAGTGTCTCATTGAGCTATTTTCTAACCTCCTCTGCTATACTTTCTAGTAACTCAGGTGTGTGGCTTATATTATTTTGCCTCTTGGTGCCCTTTGGATTTGTTTCAGACGAATGTGTTTTTTCAGAATGTATGTTGATGTCTTTTCTTCCAATTACTAAATTGTTCATGTTTATTTGTTTCTTTTTGTGTGTGTGCTAATATCTGTGCCTTCTTAGTCTAAAACCTTTGTTGCTAATATAGACTTCTCTTTAGCTACATTTTTGTGATGTATTTGGGGCATGATTAACTATAATCTTTGCTACAGATCAAAGATTTGATAAGGTGGATTATTTTGGGCAAGGAGGATCCAGTGTATTTAGTCCAGCAACTACGTTCTCAGGGAATGTACTCTACTACTGTTAATGTCACAAAAGGCAATATGAGTTTTGGCTTATAGAGAGATCATAACAGGTATGTAACTCTGTTTATATCAAGTGAAACAGCTACAGTAGCATTGTCCAAGACAACTGATACATGAATATACCATAAATACTAGTTATGAACCACCTTTATTCCTAGAGAACCACCCTTCAATATGATGTAAACAGTAAGACAACAAAGGTACTGACTTACAGTTAATATGTACAAAATATAACAACTATATCTCTCCTAATGGTAGAAAATAATTCAATAGTAATTTTACAGTTAACTATGAAAGATTAACAATGCTTTGTGGTTATGTCATTAAAGATTTAGGGTTTTGGTATGTGAGGATGCAAAAAAACCCAAAAACCTTAAACTTTATGATATGAGGGGAAAGAGAAAGTAGTAGTAGAAATGGTGTTGTTGGGGAGTAGAAGGATGTGTATATAATTGGGTAAAAGTTAGACAAAAAAATCGCAAAACTAGAGGATAAAAGAAAAAGATGGAGAAAAAATGAAAATATGCATAATGAAACATAAGTAAGAAGTAATTAAAGGGAAATATTTGAAAGGAGAAGAAGAAATGTAAAAAAGTGGTTAGAAGGAGGCTGAAGAACAAAAGCTTATTCACGCCTCAAGAAGCCAGTAAAGAATACAGCAGAGAAGGAAAAAAGAAAAAAAGGAAAGAATAAAGCAAAACTAAAAGCAATGATCACAGTCACTAAAAGAAACCCAAACAATCAAAAGCAGAAACAAAAACAAAATGAACAAGACTAAAAAAAAAGAAAACCTAAGAACAAAAATTAGAAAAGAAAAAGAAAGAAATTTCTCTGTGACCTTAAGTCAGTGGTTTTATTATGGAGTCTATTTTGTTTTGTTTTGTTTTGGGGTTTTTTTTTTTTTTTGTTTGTTTGTTTCCAGTACCAGGGGTTGAACTCACGACCTTGTGCTTGCCAGGCAGGTGCTGTGATGCTGAGTGAAATCCCCAGCCCCTGGAGTCTATATTTTTGTGGGAATATCCAATTCAAAGTGTGCCTGTTCTGGCTGATAAATAAAGGAGACAGTCAGAGCCCAGATCCTTGCTGGGTAATCCCTAACAAGCCAATGGTAGAATTAAGGCAGGGTGCTGGTTCTGAAACTTTCAAATCCATGAAAATTCAGACTGAATCTGGGCTCTGGCCATAGAGTGGTGTCTAAATCATTTAGTTTATAACACTCTGGATGTCCCTTGCTGGTGTGACCATGGCTCCCTGTCCTGTGGTTGTCCTTCACACAATCACTGTGGAAGTTTAGCACTAGGATCCCTGAGATGCAACCAACATGTGGCTGCTCTGAGTCTCAGGTCCAGTTGGCCCTTTCCTAAAATGGCATCTGACCAAGAAATTTCTCTAGGGGATATGGCAGACATTTGGACTAAAGTCAGTCACCAGCTGTTGTAGCCACAGCATCCATTGCTCCATTCCACTGATGTGTCTCTCCCTGAAGGCCTCTGGAGTTGCCTGTTTTCACTTCTTTTCTGTAGAGTCAGTCTTCCTTTCTCATAAGCCATGATCCAGGAGCTGGGGGAGAAAATTCAGATTGCTCGTTCCTTTATCTCCATTGTGGTCTGTCTCTTCTATTTCTTTGTAGGCTCTAATTTTCCCATCAGATGCTTTCTGCAACCCAGAGATCTACCTCTCTCCTTCTTTCTTCCCCAAGTTGTTATTTTCCAGTGTTAGAATTTTAAATCTTGCAGAGGCTGATTTATTGCTGCTTATTATTCCATCATGTTCCTGGAAGTCTGTTACTAGTACTGAGACCTTGTTCGTGTCTAGTTTTCAGTGATAAGCTTTGGCCATGATTAAATATGGAACTTCGCCTCTGTCCCAAGATCCAACTACCTTTACAGGAGGATGCAGTGTAATTGATCCGGCATCCATTTCTCTGGGAATAGACCACAGTGTGGTCAAACCAGATAACTGCAGATAGAAAAAAAACCAGATAATTGCAGATAGAAAAAAAAAAAAAAAAAAACAATAACAACAACTGAGGCACCCTGGCAATTGCAACAAAGTCAGCAGCAATAATAGTGTCAAAGTCAAACTGGTTATTAATTTAGCATGGAATAAAAAATGCACCACCATTGACCATAGAAAGCACTTATAATTGTACTACAGGCACTATGACAAAGAAAATATTGACAATAAATATGTCCTAAACTAAATAACTATTTCTTTAGTAATAAAACAACATAGCAATAATGGCATATGTTTACATATCTAAAGATTCATAAAGCTTTATGATTACACTTGTGAAGATGGAGGGGTTGGGGATAGTATAATAATAGAAGTAAAATTTGAAAAATTCAGAAATGGAAAATAAAAAGGATAAGCAAACGTGAGATAAAGCTTCTTATGAAGAATTAAAAGGAAGTTAGTAGAATTATATGAAAGTTTCTGAAGGGAACAGAGAAAAAGACAGACAAGAAAAAATAAGAAAAAAATGAAAAGATTAAAAAGAAAAGAGAAACAGAAACTTCAAACCTTAAAAAACCACTTAAGTGGAAAACAATGGAGGTAAGTCCAAAAAATTCCCCTTTCATTAAATATGTGTTTTCTCATCCAGAGTGTCATAGATTTCTCAGTTTAACTTTGGTACCTGGGGTTTTATGAGGTACTCCCTACCCTCTGCTTTAGAGGTTCCTCTGTCTGTAAACCCCAGGATGTGGTAACCATCTAAAGGCATTTCTTTGTTTCCACTGGTAGCTATGGAAAATATTCAGACCGCTAGTCTCTGTCATAGATCTAGAGAATGAGCAGCATATTCAAGTAGAACACTGGAATAAATTCAAGCACCTTCAGATCCAGATGCTTTCAAAAACGACATAATCACTACCTGGCTTCTCACCATGCAGAGTTGGGCACTGTGTCTTTCTTGGCCTGAATTTAAGCTTTTCAGTAGTTCTATTGTCTAGTCTTCACCCACTCCACAATTACAGCTTTTGGCTTTCTTCACAGTTACTGTGGTATGGTAATGAAGCTGTTTCACAGTTATTATGTGGCTCAGTCCTACACAAGTAACCCCTTTGGTCCTGAGTAAAGCTTCTGAAATATGGTGGATACTACACTGGGCTTCTTCTCCAACTCTTGCCCACTGTGTGGAAGTGCTCACTTTAGGAGTAAGACTTCACTTTTTTTTTTTTTTTTTTTGAGTTTAAAGTAACCATGGGATTTTCTAGTGGCTACCACTGTTGATCTGGTCCATTGCTTCTCCCTGAATTTGTTGACCTTTTTGGTTTACCTGGTGTCTATAGAGTCAGTTCCCAATCCCCGGCAACCAGGGTGGGCTTTCCAGAATACTTTGTTCTTTTCTCTTCAGCTGCCTCTTAATTTGCAGATGTCTATATCTTCTTTTCTGTTAACCAATTTTGGTTTTTCGCATGTCTCAATTCTGGATCCCAGAAAGGGTGTATCCTGCTGTTGATCACTACTCTTCCATTTTTTTCTCCTTGAAAATGTTTCCTATTTGTCTATTTTCATTTTATGGAAAAATTTTTAAAAGTTCTGTCAGACATTTAATAATGAAAAAATTCAAATATTGAGCAAGTCTTAAAAAATGTACATTTGTATGGTTACAATCTAGTGTTACTTGCTGTTAACATTTTACTGGCTTTAAAACACATCTCCATGCCTCCATCTTTTATCTGTGTTAGTTATCTTTCTGTTTCTGTCACAAATTATTTGCAATTAAAAACTTAGAAGGAAGAATAATTTATTTTGGATTACAGCTTCAGTAGTTTTAGTCCGTGGTTGGCCCAATCAATTTTGGGATTGTGATGTGATCGCACATTATAGCAGCAGGAGCATGTCACTGATGAGTCTGCTTGCCTCACAGAAACTTCAAAGTAGAAATAAAGGAAGGGTTTTGGATTTCAACATCTAGTTCAAGGTGGCACACTGCATAAAGTAAATTCCTTCCACCAGATTCTATGTTCTTTAGGAAATTGTAAGTTCCAACATCTACCAACAGAGTCATTAACTGGAAACAAGGCTCTTCACACAAGAAACTTTTAACAATATTCCAAATCTAAAGTATACGATTACCTGTGTTTCATTGTTTTTTTAATATCCCAATGTAAATTGTAGATACCAGCACTCTTCTGGTAAACAGAGCATTTCTAATGAATGCACAGCACCAAAATTTAATTCACTAATTAAATAGACCTTATGAAATAGACATTTTTTAAACCAATGTTTACCAAAGTAATTTATGATGTACTCTTTATTACAAATATTTCAGAATCATCAAGATTATTCGGTAAAGTACATGCTTGAGGAATGGAATTATATTCTTTGAGAAAAAATTATATTTTTATGGAGATAATTTTCAATTCATAATTTCCAACATTTTGGTGTCCTTTCAAACTTTGTGTCATGTGAAATTTTACTTTTTTATAAGATTGCTTTGTCATTCATTAATTTACTATCAGTGTTTGAAATTGATAGATTCAAGGGCAAGTTTCAAAACTGTGTGCATATACATGTGCATATGTCATAAATACATATGTCTTTGTGAAGAAAATATAATTATATAAAGTTCAATTCTGTCCTCTGAAAAATTGAGAGCATACCAACTTTAAATTACATTCTAATAGGGATGCAATTACATAATTTGTTTAAAAATGTTCTACCTGGGGTTGGGGATTTAGTTCAACAGCACAGTGCCTGCCTGGCAACTGTGAGGTCATGAGTTTGATTCCCAGTACTGGAAAAAATATATATATATTAAAAGAATAAAATGTTCTTCTATGCTGTATTACTAGGAAGGATTTAATAGCACATGGTGGCTATGTTAATGCTTGCTTCACAGATGATCATTATGATTGATAAGACATTGTGTAAATGCATATGTGGATAAATTTTTATTTGTCATCTTCCTTTTTGTTGGGACAAAATATCTGACACATAAAATATAAAAGAGGAGTTTGCTTTGACTCATGATTTCAAAGGTTTCTGTATATAGTGGTCTAGTGAAAAGCAAAAATACCACGGCAGAAGGGGACAGTGAAGGAAAACTGCTTAACGCATGATATCCAGGAAACAGAGATCAGGGGAAAGTCTAGAAAGAAAGCTCTAGTGACTTGAAAGTCACCAGTCCACCACTCACTTCCTCCTACAAAGGCTCTCTTTCTAATAACCATTTACCTCTAAACTCACTAATGAGCTTGCCAATTGATGAAGTTAGTGCCTCATAATTCAGTCACCTCTCTAGGAGTCTCTTACTCCAGTCAGGTTGGCAAGGAAGATTAAAAAGGACACATAATATGGAGTTTCAGTAGACAAGGTGGTAGGAATTAACCAATGTTTTTTCCAATGCTTTATCTAATAATTATTTTTTATTATCTTCAGTGGCTTGAACAGTCTTCCATTCTAGCATCTGGTAATCTGAGCAACATAGTTGAAGAAAACAATATGTAATATAACAACCACTGTTAATTCTTATCATTTTGTTTTGAAACCCTCTATCACTTTTAAAGTTCTTACTTTGTTTTGCTTATGTTTGTGATGTTGGGATACTGCTATTGTTCTTTTTCTTTCTTTTACTACTCTCTTTAAAATAACAAATAGATATTTTTGCAACAAATAAGTAAAAAGGATACAGATAGAAATTATAGTAAGAATTACTAGAAATCTGGGAGGATGAGGCAGGAGGATATCAAGTTCTAGCCCATCCTGGAAAATTTAAGCAATATACAAATATCTTCTCTCAAAATTAAAAAAGAAAAAAGGAAAAGAAAGAAAGGGGTGTGGACATAGTTCCATGTGAGGGACCTGAGTTCAATCTCTAAGACCTCAAGAAAAAAACCCACAAACAACAAAAAGCTTTAATCCCTACACATTTGCACAGGAATCTATGTCAAAAGAAGATTCCCATAATGATTAAGATTATTATTGAATGATGAAAGAATAACAGTACTAGGAAAAGAATGAAACATGGAGAGACTTATATAGAGAGATTTTGCTTCACATTGTTTATTATTATCATCATATTTGTGAACTTAGTGCAAAGATTTAGCTGGGGCCTTTGAAATGATTTAAGCAACGTTTCACAAGGAAATTATGGCATGTGGCATATTTTTCACATTTAGGTAATTACTTTGAAAGAACTGCAATAAATAATTTGAAAAATATGTAAAGAAATATATTTTATTAGAGAGATTTCCATAATTACATGACATAATATACCATGTACAATAATTGAATCTAAGGTAAAAGTGATAAAATTAATATATAATTACTGAATAACTTCAGTCAGTCAATGTGATAATAAACTCATTTTCTTGGAGGATCTTTGTAAAATTAAAGAATGGTCATATTATCTCTTTTAATCTCTCCAATCTTCAGTCACACTGTTGCCTCTTTCATATATTTACAATTCTCTAATTTTAAGTCTAAATGACATATTAAATATAGCACATCTAAAAGACTATTTTCTACCCAGCAGCCAGTTTTCCTGTGAAAATGTAATTCACATCATGTCATTGCTCAAAGTTCTCACATTGACTTTCACTGTTCTATGTGATCTTGCCCCAGGTTATCTGTCAAATATCATCTCCTACCACTTTTTTTTTTGTTTTTTGACCTCAAAACCATGCTGACTTTGATGTGTCTTAAATATGCAACACAGGATCCTATCCCAGGGTTTTAAACTGCAGTCTTCTTTGTCCAGAAAACTCGCTTCTACATATTTTCATGCTTCACTCCCATTTTTCATTCAGATCTCTGCCTAAGTGATCCCACTACTTTATTAGGAAGATTTTCTCAACCACATTCTATTTGTTTACCAAAATTTATTCTAGTGTATAGATTCTATTACAATAAGTTGTACTTGTTCTTATCATCTATCTCATGCTTTTGATTGTCAACTACAGGAAGGTCAGGACTTTGCTACAGTCACTCATAGATCTTCATCTTGAGGATCAGTACCTTGCATGGAGAAAAGGTTCAGTAAGTATTTGTTCAGTGGATAAAGCATCAGATTTACACTCAACCACTGTGTAAAAGTGATATAATTGTTTCCAAAATAAAGTCACTGGGATTTACTGGAGTTAATAACTTATTCAGAGTATGTTTCTCATAAGTGATAATGCTAGATAACTATGTGGGGCATATTTTGCATATTTCTCAGAAAACACAGTACAGCAAAATTTTATTGCAAGTAGTGGATTATTTTGTATGTCCGTAAGCTCCTGATCTATATTTTTATGAATGCATGACTAAATTTTTGTCAGCAGTTTGATTAAATAGTGTTCCATTATAAGATGAGCAAAATCGGGGCTGGGGATTTAGCTCAGCGGCAAAAGCGCCTGCCTGGCAAGTGCGAGGTCGTGAGTTCGGTTCCCGGTACCGGAGAAAAACCAAA